>NW_010408978.1:0-40279 GCF_000710305.1 Buceros rhinoceros silvestris
CTATTCCAAACAGATGATTCTGTGATTCTATGAAAAAATATCATGGTCACATCAGATAATCCGCTGAACATGACCCTGCAGAGCAATTCTGATTCTTAGATAAAAAAGCAGGAGAGTTTTAAAGTCAGGGAATACCTCTAGTAAGAATACTGCTGAAATTCCACATGCATTTCTAGTATCCAAACTTCACAAAGTGCGTTTATAATTTGGAAAGGGTTCAGGATAAAGCTACAAGAATGACCCGTGGTCTGGAAATCAGACTGAGACTAAAGAAGTTTAATCTGATTTATCCCAGAGAAGTTTAAGCGGTAATATGATCACAGCTTGCAGATACCTGGATGGTAGAGTAACTATTCTAGTTATGAGAAAGAGATTTTTAACTGTAGGTGTCATATCTAGTGGTAAAAGGCATAATGAAATCCGCTAGGTAGAAGCCAAAGCTGGACAAACTTCAAGTTTGGGGCATGCTTTTCTTTAAATTGTGAAGGGCACAGCAATCAAATATGATGAGCTGAATTTTCTATCCCATGCGGTCTTTAAGTAAAAGCTAAAAAGCTGTCGATTATTACTGACAGAAAAAAATCACAAGGTGCTGCCATGCAGTTTGCAGATATGTCATAGCTGAGGTCAGATTAGAGGATGACCATAACCAATCCTGGGTTTCAAAATCTCTGAATGTTTGGCTATAATTGTCTCAGTATTTCTCTTTCTAATGGGAGATGGTCACTGGTTTCACTACATCAGCACCTGTCAGTATTGGACAATTTAACGTTGTTAAATATCCACTGCTAAAATTAACTTTTAAGGATCTTTACCTCTGTTACTGTAATCTAAATAAGAGTTCCCGCTGCATGTTGCAGAAAGACATGACTTATTTTCCTGAAATAACATGGAGACTTCGGAGCTCCAGAATATTCACTTGAGTGAACTATATTGATTTTGACTTTCTCCTCCAATAAGAAGTTTTATGTTTTTCTTTATATCCAAATGAGGCTACAAGAACTAGCACAGGAAAAAGCTGCATTTTATAAAGATGAATATTGCGCCTGAAGATTTTATAAGGGCAGCAGTCGCATCAGTAAGTCAGATGAGATTTAAGGGAACTCAAAGATACAGTTATTCACTGTTCATTTCATAAGTCATGCAGGTACCATCAAGTGTTGCCTTTCTGTGACTGCTATCACTGCCGTAGGAAGAGGTCCCATTTTCTGTAGGAGACAACTTAAACACTGAGCAGCAAGAAGTTACTTAAAATGGATATTGGTGCAAAATAACTTCCATAAGTCAAGCAAAAAGAGAAAACTTACCTAGGCATGGGTTTCCCCAGGAATTCTGCTCTGGTTCAGTGGTGCTCAGTTCACAAACACTTCAGCAAATCTCAAAAGACCAATGGCTTTTCTTGGCTTCCAAATCATGCAGCTGTGGTCATCTTCCTTTAAGATTTGGGATTCACTGAAGTATAAACACCTGAAAGGTGTTTAATGAAGTAGGGAGGGGGAAAGGTGGTCCTCTTGCACAAGAAGACCTTCTTGTGCACAAGAAGTTTCCCCACAATGCCCCTCAATATGGGCTAAGAGTCAAAGCAGAAGCAAAGGTGTCAATAGTCTAATCCCTTACTTACAGTAACATGCCCCCTTGATCTCATTAGTCAAAGCCTTGACCTCACAACAGAAGCCATGCCAGCACATCAATCCTCAAGTCTGGACTGGCAGTTGGACAAGACACTAACAGCTTGTATTTAGTGTTAAGGTGGCAATCAGCATTTGCCAGCAACCACTGTGCTCTAGTAGCCAAGAGTAACACTTACTCCTTTAAGTCCTCCTAAACTCCATATCTAAATCAGAGAAAATCTCAGTATCTCATACCACAAAATGTGATAGCCAGTAAATATTGACTGTTAATAGCCTCACTTCTGTGTAGATTTCCGCCTTTCTTGTGTATGTTGTAGATAGCATATCCTTCTTCACACAACACTGAAACACAAGGGTAAGTCTTCAGCTTGTCTTTCAGCTCACTTTCAAGTTTCAGCATACAGATTTCAATTTGGTTTCTCACATATATACACCTTCCAGTATATTTTGATAAGTTTAAGAACAACACATCTGCATTTTGTTCAGAATTTGTGCCTGCCACTTGCGTGTTTCTACTAACCCAAGGTTGTATTTGTCCACAAGCTCTGCAGAGAGGTGAGGTGGGCCTCAGGCTGTAAAGCAGACTCTCAGCCTGATGGACTAGAGCTCTACAACATCCAGGAAGCACCAGTCCAAGGCAAGAAGAGATTGCTAAACTATTGACTTTAAAGTCATTGCTCCTGAACTGACAGAAATCTGGAATTGCTACAGTGTGTTTTTTATTGCTGTTTATTGCATTGCGCTGCTGTAGTCTCAGACAGGGATTAGCACTTCAGCGCACTTGGCATTGTACAGTCACATACTTGCCTTAGATAATTAAACTATGTGATACTCCTCTGCTCCCTCCACCACTCAATAACAACACAGCTTAGCACCTGTGAAGGACAAATTTCAGGTTGTTCTGTGAAACTTCAAAAAACCAAAATCATTCTCATGAGATGTGACAATGTGAAAATTGAAGACTATGAAAAATTCAACATATCATAGCAATGTTACCTGGCCAGTAGTTTTGTTGCTCTCCCTTATCATTCTCTTCTGTTTCAACATGGTTTCCCAGCTGCTCAAAAAAAAAAAAAAAAATCTTCTTTGCAGATATACCTTCTTTGCTTCTAAGCAGGATGCAAGATTGCCTGGGCATGATCAACTTGGATGTTGAAAAGCCAAAATAATAAAACTAGCACACACTTTGACAGCAATATCTGTATAGATGTAATACAAAGGTGGGATTTCTCCCTGTCCTGCCCCTCAGTGCTACGCTGACTTGCAGAGCACCCGGGCCACCTGGACATGGTCGCATGACCCCACCCTCCCCAGCGATGGGGCCTGGCAGCTGAGGAAATGTTCCTGCTGCCTGGGAAAAATGCCTTCCAGTGAAGCCTGTCTGGAGACACAGTGCCACATGCAGCACATTGCTGCGGCTTCGCTCCAGCTTGGGGCTGCTGCACAGCTGGAGTAGCCTGCAGCAGGAGGGGGGCCTGAACCACAGACGGAAGTAGGATTCAGAGTCTGAGAGCATCAGTCTTGCCCTGACAGCCTTTGACTAGACAGGTCTGGTTACAGCAGCTGAAGATCTGATCTGCAACACACAAATCCAGCATGAACAATATAAAAATGGAAAGCATCCTGTACTAGAGGAACATCTGCCTAGGCGGTGAAAACCCCTTGGAGTGCATCATTCTGGGTGAATCAGCACAGTTGAGACGGCTGTTCAGCTTCCTGAGTGGCTGATTTAATTTTTTCCCAGCTTAGCCATATGCCATCACTAAGATTTATTAGCCACAGCACTGCACAATTTCAGGAGGTGTGGTTATCAGGAAGTACTCAGCTCCGTACCACTGTTGCTGGGCTTTGCACTGCATAAATTACAAGGCGTGTGCTGACCAGCAGATAAGTAGACCCTCCATTACACCTTGTTGTTCCTAATTATCATTTCTCACTGTATGTCCATGTTGGTACTGATAGGACTGAATAAGACTGAGACTCTTTACTGGCGTAAATTGGCGTCGCCCTGTCAAAGTCAGTGATGCAATGTGACTTTGTACTCACTAAGCGTATGGCCCAGTTCCAAAACTCTCTGGATGAAAACTGTTGAGTGTCAGGAACCTGCAGGCCTGATATTCTCTGTAATTAAGCTCACAGCATTACTTGCCTTTGTCTTAGCCCTTGCAATGCTTCTGCATTTCTGTAGATTGGAAAACCAAGCTTTGTTGTTTGAATGTCTCGTTTGACACAGCAGAATCGTGTCCACATGACACAAGATGACTATTAAGAGCTTTATCACGCTTTTGAAAATGAGTCCAGGAGAAATAGAAGACCCAGTCCCCGTAGCCTTGAGGGCTCTATTGCATCCGCAGCTCTACTGAGGGCTATGCTGTCCCAGGGCTGCGCAGAGAGAGTGAAAAATAACAGTACTATTTTCTTCTCTGTTGAGGCAAGTTCCCAAACTGATTTTCCTTCTGATACAACCCCAACATTGTGCCAGGCCCACATATAGGCCAGATGACCAATGATGTGCTTTTTAACGCATATCAAATATCAGCAAAGTGTTCATAGCAAATACTTAAGCAAAAAAAAAAAAAAAGTTTTGTGATGCAACTCAGAGCACCTGAAGATTCTGAGAAAAAAAAAAATTAAACCACTTTCATATACAGTAGACACTTCAGAAGTACCGAAATATTGTAGGAACTCCAATTCTTTGTCAAAGTTGAAAGTTATGATGCAAAATGTTGATAGGCTACACCTGGATAAACCTTGAAAAAGAAATCTTCTGTGACATTGCTTTCTTACACATACCTAAGCAGTAGCCGTTTTACGAGCATGGATTTAAAATTAGGAGGCAAGCCAGGATTCATGAAAGGCGTGAATCGAGTCTAGCTCTGAACTTTGCCATAAATCCCAACACCTTGAAAGAGACAAATGGCTACCAAATTTCGAAAAAAACGGTTTTCTCTCTCTGTCCTAACCTCTAGTTATAAGCACAGCTTTGCTTAGAGCAAACTACAAGAAAAGACACTCCTCATTCTCTTCAGAAAACATCAATTTCCAATTCTTTAATCAATTCTAATTAGCAGACAGTTTATTGGTGAGCTGAGACATAGAAGACATTGAAATCTGCTGCTCTTGAAGAAACTGGTCTTTGCTTTAATGACACCACAAACAGGTGGTTGTACAGCACCCTGTCTACCAATATTCGAATATTTGCACCAGTATAAATAATAAACTGGTGCCCAAGTAAAATCTGGAACTTCAGGTAACTACAGGTTAAATAAATTTTTAAATCAGAACCATAATTTTGCTGAGAGTGTTTTATAAATGTCTTTTTGCTCCGTGGAACCAGATTCTGGTTCCTCGTTATGCCCTATGAAACTGTGGTTACAGCACTCAGCTGAAAGCCCTGTTTTCGTATCTCCTGCTTCTTCCTAACCACCCAGCTGAGAATCAAGTATTCTGTCACAAACACCCTATGGATACAGGGTAAGTGTTTTGGTTGTAAAATACTGATATTTGAAAACATAAATAGCTTTTATGGCCTTGCTATTGGAATAGACCAAATCCCCAGGATCTATACACCTCCAAACTCTCCAGAAGAGACAGAAAAGGGAACAATGCAATTTTTACCAGTCAGAGGATGACCAAGGACTCAGTGAATGAAAGAGGACTTTTTGTCTCCGTACCCCACAGAGGCATCACTTGGCACAAAGCAACACTAGCCACGCTAAGAGACAGTCCCTTCTGTTCTTGTCTCTTCTCTCCTAAGCTCAGAGGGAGCTGTAACTTGAGTGACATCGTTTGGCAAAAATATGCATCGTTCAGCTGATCCTAATCGCGCAGAACTCAGTTCTTGGTACTTTTATCTGAGTTAGTGTTAACCAAATGCTAATTAGAAATGGAATAAAAATATCAGGTTGTCAGCTCATAACAGTAAGGTGCTGAGCCTGGGCATACAATAAAATTTAAATTAATGGAAAATTATAAAAAGCTCTCAGGATGGTCATCTATCAAACTGATACACATCATTACAAAGTATAGTTTACCTAACCTATTCTGCCCAGCGTGGCTTGAGTAATGTGACTTCTCAGCCTAAGGGACAGATCTCCAGGCTCTCATATCACCTCCTTCCTAGCGCTTTGCTCTGCTGTTCTTGAGAGGAACAAGTTGAAGATGAATACTTGCTTACATCACTACCTTAAGGTCAGCACTTTAAACCCAGAAATGGAATAAAGATTACCACAGTGCTTATTTTCATCTCACTGTGAGGATCTTATCTTTCCAAAGTTTTGCATTACTGCTCAGCACGGCAGGGCAGGATGTAACAAGTAACTTTTAAAACTGTGTAAATGTGTCACTGTCACGCCATTAAATTGCCATGTTATTACGCCCTACTTCCAAAATAAAAATTGATTCGTTACAAATCACAAAACCAATAGAAGATACTTGCTATTAAATCACTGTGGGGAGAAAGGAATCACTCTCAGAACTGTGTATTTTCAAAGAGAGTTCCTGCAAAGAAATAACTTTTAAACTAAACTTTATTAAATTTAGTGTTTGAATATTTTTCCCCTTGGTAAAGATCTTTTATCCATTAAAGCTGGAAAACAGCCCTTCATGGGATTCATTCCAAATCAAATTTAGGAGAGAAGCAGGGATAGTGTGTTCACAGATACGTATGTGCAATTAAATGAGTGCATGCTCTCATAACGAAGAGCCAACTCAATTACCTCCCAAGTATAAAGCTTACAGAGAGGCAGATGTGATCTTTATTCCAGAAGGTTTACCGAGCAAACATGAGGGAAAGAATGTGGAAGAAATTTATGTGAAAGCAAATACTTCATACCTTATAAAATCCCCATTGGCTGATTACAAAGAGCTCTTGGAAATGCCAATTAGTCAGGTGTCTCTTTGTCCTTTTTAATTCTCCTACCCTTATTAAATCAATATCTCAGACAACTTAATGGCTCCCCAAAGTCTAGGTCAAACAGAGAGGCAAGAGGAGGTGGAATGAAAAGCTGTGCTTAATTTTGTGCCATGATCTAACCGTGGGTGAAGAGAGAAGGAATAATTTAGCTTGATTAAATAACTAAATATACAATGCCTTGAAAGGAAAATTGGCCTTCGCTCACAGAACTATCAAGAAAATCCTTAACCAAAAACCATTACCTCTGCAGGTTGCAAAGTTGTGACAAATTCTTTTCAGAGGCATTTCATTTTTGCCTGCCCAGTGCATAGGGACTTTTATCTTCTCTCCAACAGCACCCTGTAAAGAAGAACCTCAAGAATGAGTCACAGCCCTGACTGCACCCAAAGCACCCTTCACCTTCATAGGCAAAACAAGACTCTGCTGACCACCAGTTGCTGTTCACTTCAGTGGTTTCACGCAGGTGCATGAAATCTGGTCATGGCACAGGAGGGAAAGCAGTCACTGTAGACTTTTGTCTACATTATCATGAAAATTTCATCAATGGAGCAAAAATGTTCTGACTGAAGAGGATAAAAATGGGGAGTACCAGTCTTATCCAAAGGAATGTTTCAAAAGACAGAGCCTGGGTTGAAATAAGCTCACACTGTTCCGGTGACCTTGAGAGAGATACTATCCATCTGCATCAGCTGGCGACCTGGCTGAGGATGAGTATTACAAGCCACTTCTCCCTTTTGAAATGATGGCATTGGGTCCAGCTAAGAACTGAACTATCTGTTGAATGTGCTGTGCTCATCCCACTTGATTAGATAGGGCTTTAGAGCAACAAATCTCTTAAATTAAACACTTCAGTCTGGTATCTAAAGAGGGGATGAGATGAATTTCAGCCTAATCATACTAAATCCTTTCTTCCCATTCCATCAAGACTTGCTTACATTCTTGCTAAGAAAGCAGATCTTACCCAACTCAAAGATCAGATTCTTAGGGGAGACTATTTTAAAAGAAGAGTAAATATGTAATAATAAGCCCACACGTTTCTGGGAACCTAGATTAGACTTAACTGCTTCTCAGTAATATCCATATGATATGAAAATGTTTAGAGGCCCCAGGGAGACAAAGAAGTAGGAGTATGCTATTTAGCGAACTTTTATCTTAACACTTGCTATTGACTAAAGGCAAAGAGGGTAAGTGGTGGCTGTATGGTGGTAAAGGGGCAGAGAACAGGACAGAGAGAGGCAAAAAAAACCCCCTCAAAATCTTTCCCTTGATTTTGGAGATCAGCCAGTAGCTAAGCCAGAGCTGAGGCAGGTACATGGGAAGCAACCAAAGCAGGACAGGAATTATGACTGCACCTGTCTTTGCCTGGACAACATGAGGAATGGCACCACTGGACACCACAGTTGGGCTGCAATTAAAGTGGGCAACTTTTCCCATTTTGAGAATGTTATTCTTGTAATGTTCCTGTAGTGCAAACGAACAGAGTCATCTTTAGTCTGAGAATGAATAAAATAAGATCCAAAGTGATCCAGGCAGGGTTTTGAAAGGTTAACTAAATCATTCAGAGTGCAATCCACACCAAACAGCATCAGGTTTTCAAGGAAGCCTATGCGTGGAGTTTTGCTGTGTTGGTATGTTTGTCTACTGGAAAGAAACAGCAAAATGGTAACAAGTATTCATCAAGAATAGTTTCATTTCCAAGTGATCTGAAATAGGTCTTCCTTCTCCCTAGCTGCTTCAATTTCACCATCAAATGGTGGAGGAGAGGAATGACTTTATTAGGTTGACTACAATGGTTTGTTCAGCAATGGTTTGGATAGCTAATTTCTTAAATTATTTAAGAGAAAAATTAGCACTGAAAATTAAATTGAAAAATTCAAATATTTCACTTAGAGAATGATAACATGAATACAACTGTTCGAATGACTAACAATTCACTTCATGGATATATACGCTTAGCAAAACAGAATACCACGTAATGCAAAACTCAGTTTTCCACGGAGAATGTTTAAAAAATGGGGAATTTCTACCCCGTTTGAATAAGCAATTATGTCTTGTACAAAAGAGAGTGCCAAAAAATAACTTTTGCTGCCATTTTCATCTCCATGCCTTTAGTCTGGCTTGAAAATTCTCTGTAAAGGAATATGGTAAATCAATGTGATCGACAGTTTAAGATCTATATTGATGGATGTGGCCAGTTCATGTTTAATGCAATTCTATGACCTCTAGCACTAGATTTGGTCTGTACATCCTCTAATATTTCACATGCTGATGACATGAACCAAGCAAAGTAACACAGACGCTCTCATCTCACTGAGAAACCATTAAAAGGGTTGGTATTCCTTATTTGGACAGACTAATTAATATTTAAGGTCTCATGAGAGACTAACTATTACTTCTTTTCTAATATTTTTGGATAATAGAACTTTAATGTATGTGGCATACAGAAAATCATAGTAATGACAGTGCTTAGGGATTTCCAGCTGCCAAAACAAAACCCTACACCTGCACAATCCTAAGAAAGAGAGGCTGCACACCTTGGGGGGATCCATCTCTGTGGCAGAGTTTCCTGGATCAGGGCCATTGCTTATTTTATACCCATTGACTGAAAATTCCTGAATTCTTCTGCTTTGCCTTCTACGGGTTGTGGCAGCGGATGAGTCATTTTACCTCATACCTAACATGTCATTTCCCATCATCTATTGAGTAGGCAACCGCAAGAAGATGAAGCAAAAACACAGCTATTCCTTATCTCACGACGGTGTTTGTTTTGAGCTAATCAGTCATACTGACATCTGCTTGGCCCTATTCCTGATTTTGTTAATAAGCCACTTGTGTAAATCTGTTCTACGCAAAACCATGTCTTATTGCACCCCTGAAGACTGATGAATGCATTTTGGAAGCCATTAATGCTTTAGGATAAACCCACCTTGGAACTCCAGTAATTTTCCAATAAATGTTGCCCATGAATGAGCTCATGAACCTCCTGTATGAAGACTAGCTTTATCTCTGGGGTCAAAGTCATCCAGAGGGCAAGTTTCCAAATAGGAAAACAAAGAAACCTCCTTCCTCCCCAAGATCTTCCCCCCAATCTCTGCTGCCGCTTAAAAAAATGTTCCACTCTTTGATGTGAGCCCTTGGAAATACCGCAGTTATTTAATTATTCTGTTTCTTGTCTCCTGATAATTCTCCTAGATCCTTGGTACAACATTGATTCATATTTCTGAAGGCCAGAGCAGACCAGACTGATCATCTGGTCTGGCCTCTTGCATAACACACACCACAGTGTTTCACCCTCTGATCTCTGAATCAAGCCTTGTACCTTGTGGGAGATCCAGAGTATCTTGATTTTGTCTCCAAGTGCTGGAGAATTTACCACATCCTTGGTTAGCCATTCCAGACATATGTTGCCTTCATGGTTAAGACATTTGAGGTTCATTTGCAATTTGAATTTTTCTGATTTTTCACCTTCCAAGCCTCACGTCCTACTGCGTTCAAGGCATAATGAGCCCTCTTTGGTATCCTATCCCTCACCCCATGCAAAGACTTCAGGCTGAGACCCAGGGAGTCTCTCCGTCTCCTGCTTGGATAAACCCACCACCTGGAGCTTCTCGCTTCTCCATCTGTCAGGAGTGGGTTTAACACCAAGCTCACTCTGGTAATTCCTCTCTGATGTCTCTGCAGGTTCTCAGCATTTGGTCTGAGGGCAGAGACCAGTGCAGAAGACAGCAGAACAGGACAGGGTGAGACATGTCTGCTCCTGAGCAGTACTTCTTCCCAGACACAACCCAGTCTTGGCCTCCTTCCTGCCACCTTGTGCCACTTGCTCACCTGATGGCATTTTGGCACCACTTCCCAGGACAGAGCACTTCCTCTCCAGTCTGCAATGTTTATTCCTCATCTGCCTAATCTTTCATTCCTCCTCTCAAAAAGCATGTTTTTTGCACTGCTGGGCTTCCTGAACAGCGCTGGTTATGTCACTCTGGGTATGCCTTCGGCTATTTATTTCTTCAGGAAATGCAACTTCACCTGGAAACTCTCTATTTTCCCTGATACAAAATAAAGCTTACCGTAATGAATTTCTGACTTCCGGCAACTTCCTTATGTCCTTGAGAGGTTCCAGCTCAAAAATGGAATCCAAAGACAGACTTCTCAAAAAGCCCATATTAACTGGCTTCACAGGTTTCCACAGCCATTGGGATGTGAATATCACAGGCATGTTTCACAGGGCAGGAACACGAATAACTGTGCCGAAGATACAGCACTTAGAGAGCTCAGCAGTGACTGTATTTACAGCTAGACATTTACTTTTCTTTCATCCTGCAGTGTGGCATAACCCAAATTTGTAGCAGACTACCGTGAATGTGCAAATAAGCAGGTGTGTGGAAAGTAGGACCAATAAAGTCTGGTTTTCTGACGTCCTGCTTGCCTGAAGACCCACAGTAATCCCATGAGACGTCATAGGGATTCAGCTTGTCCTGCAGCATCTCCTCCAGCCAAGGCACTGGTGAAGACTGTTGCTCCAAGCCAGAAACTCCCAGGACCTTAGCAATGGTGAGGTCTTTATTCCTCAGCTATTTTGGCTGAAATTGGCCAACCACTTCAGAAGTTTCTGAGGGCAGGAGGAATGACATGTGGACAGACAGACACTCATGCAGATGGACAGTCACAGGCTAAAAAGAGGGGTGAGATAAATCATTCGTGTTGTGAGAGTTTGCTATCAATCACCTTATTTTCTCCTCCAATCACTAATCTTTTCTCCTCCACTTTATAATGTCTGCTGTGCAGTTGCTGGCTGCTCACCCTTGATGCACATTGAGACAAATTTTATCACCTTTTTTCAGTCTTCTGGCAGTCATTTGTCTAGGAAGATTTCTCTCCTACCCATCTTCCTGGTAAACTCATATTATGTCAGCCACTGAGAAAAGCTTTAAAATTCTGAGTGTACCCAGGCTGCATCTCTTGCTTTTAGCAAGTCCCAGGAAAGTACTGACAGGCTTAACTGGCTCTGAAAGACCACTGAAATCTGTGAGATTCATCTGAAGCAGCCCTTGACCTGCAAATCTGCAAACTCAGTAAGCATCCCAAAAGCCTTATTTGGGACCATGCTACGCTAAACACAGCTCCAGAGCTGCTGCAGTGTGCCGATGCTGAAATCAGTCCAGGAAGCCCTAGGGTGTCACTGAGGGGACCTCATTCAGTTGGAAGGGGACAGCTATGTCAGTTTGGGCTCAGCTTCACCCTGGCTTGCCTGCTCCCAAATGGCTGCCTGGCCAACGAAATTTTCCAGGATGTGGATCTGGCTAAGCATCTCATGGGCATAGCAGTTTGGGCTGGGATCATGCCATCTCTCTTTCTCCCCAAGGCATAAGTGCTCTGGCAACACCGGGGTGGCAAGGACAGACCTTGCAGTGGGAGGCAGAGAAACAACCCCCATTAGGTGCTGTGTTTGCTTTGTAGGAGTCATTAGTGCAGTTAAAACAGCACAAGCACCAAACAGACTGCTTGTCCAGAGTGTTGTACAAGGCCTCCTCTATCAGCCCGGTGCGAATTTGCTGCTCTCCTGGGAAAAATGAACGGGCCCAGGGCAGCAGACAGTCTGTTACCGGGCTACAGAAATAGTGAGTGGCTGATGTCTAGACTCAGGAAAGGAAATTCCTGTCCGTATTTAGAAGAGCCACACACGTACACATACAAATAAAAAAACAGGAAGGCATGTGCTGCTGTAGCCTTTGATAGCGGCCCAAGGGAAGTGGTGTAATTTGGTAGAAGAGGCAAACAAGGCATCCGCTTGGACATAACCTGTCAGGCCTACTAGAGAGGGCTTGTGCTTTGACAGACAAGTCTTAGAGACATCGGATCCAGCACAGTAGCACAGAACTGCCTCCGTAACAAATGTAGGGGACAAGGTCCTGGGAGAGACCTCAGACAAGTTAAACAGCTCAAGATCACTTAATAGGAGTCTACAAGTTTGCAAGTTGTCATATCAGCTGAGAGAGATGCGTATTTGGAGCCATTATAGCTCCTATCTTTTGGCCTGGAAGCCCATCTGTGTTCAGATACATTAATCTCACTTTCAGAAGGCAGCTGGGTGATATGTGTATACTTAGACCTTACAAATTTCCTGTCCCAGACATATTTATCACATTATAAAGGACCTGTAGAAGCGCCAGCTTTGGTGAGTACTATGTAATGTGGTTCCAACCACAGACTTTATTTTTCCACCATGATGCGGACCACAGCCTCTGTTATCCAAAATAAATAAATATGTAAATGAGAAGGTCAAGGGGCTGCAAATCATACTGACCTGGTTCTTTAATTAATAGCAATACAAGTTGGTTTGTTTTAATTTTTCCCTCTAAGATATTTGTTACTAGACTGGAGGGCACCCTGCTCCTATTTAGCAAAGACCAGAACAGATTCACAAAGGCCAGGCCTCAGACATTATGTGATCTGAATGTAATTTCTTCACCCTGTCAACAAACACTCTATTTTTATTAATTTCATAAGAGGCTAGGAGGGAAGGAGGGAAGGAGGGAGGAGGGAGAAGAGGAAATGCCCTTTGACCAAGCAGAATGCTAGAGCTCAGTGAATTGTTGCTAGCACGATATGCTAAAACCAAAGCTGGGCCGTGTCTTTTCATTTCAGAGCAAACCTAGCCTTAGGACTGGAAAACAAGATTTCTGTTCCACCAGGCTGGCACAAAAGCATTAGACAACTTAAGGCAGGAAGTGAAGAAGAAATTACCAATGAGATGTCAGGGGAATATAAAGTGAAGAATCTTTCTTTTAAAAAAGAAGAGAGTTGGGACAATAACTCTGCCTGTACACGTCACTAGGCTGTCTGCTGGCATACTTAAACCAGGGCCAGCCCTTCTGGCTGGCTGGACCACCATGGCAGCCCCCTCCCACAGACAAACTCCTTGGGCCAGTAGGAGAGGGCAGTTCTGATCACGAGAGCACAGACTGATTCCCTCTGGGATCCCGGATGCACAAAGTATGGCCAGCACTCTCAGAATGCCTTCACAGCGGTGCCTAAAGCTCTTGGGCAATATAGCGAGGGTCTGAGTGGATCCTAAGGAAAAATAAATGTCAGGAAAAAGACACTGGCACCCTCATGACAATTCATACTTTTGACATCCTGTTTCTCCACTGGCTCCAAGTAAAAGAGTCTCTGTAAGCAGACCAGAGCTACTTAGCTTGGAACAGCAAGCTCAGTGCACCCAAATGGACTTGCCATAAGCACTTTTCTTGTGCCTGGTGTCTCACCTTCTTCCCAGGTCCACAGCAAAGCCTCACTGCAAATTTTTGACAGAGGCCAGAAATCAATACTTGCTCCTTAAATCACCTTCTTTGGCCAAAGAACTGCAGATCACAACTCTCCTTCCTTCCCCTGCACCCAGATAACTGCCTTCTTGGCCAACATTCAAAAATTTTCCAAGGACCCAGCAGTGTTCCCACCTTGTCAGAAGAGACCTCGAAGAAGATGGGTATGCACTTCATCCACCATATCCACAGTAATGCAAGTTGTACTTGTCTCAGTCTATCCCACCATTTGCCTCTCACATAAAAGAGGCTTTTTGGCTGAACATGAAAATGCTTTTGATCAAGGCAAGTCTTTGGGTTCAGAGTGTGGGTCACTGAGTGAAATACAATAGACTATATTATGCAGGAGATGAGGCTAACAGATCTACTTGTCCCATTACCCCTTAAATTTGCTAGACCCTGCACCTCCGGTTAGACCTCTGGACAAAGCAGAGAGACTTCATGTAGCTTAGCTACTGATATTTCTCCTAACTAAAACACCATAGAATTTTGCATGTGTGACAGAGAAGGTCATCTACTTTCTATACATGATCACTGATACAGGACAATGTGTTCCCCTTTTGTCTGATCCCCCAAGCCTTCTCTCTGGGAGATTCCTATCTGAGAGCTAATGCCACAGTTGCACTCGTCACTGATGAACAGTTAGACAAAAGGGATTTCAAATACCATAAACCATAAACCAGCTCCTTGGAACTTGTTCCTAGGCGCAGTCAGCTTACACTTCTTGCCAAAACTTTTATCCAGTAGGAAGAGAATTCAGCGGGTGCTAAAACTTAATTTTTTTCCTGCACCCAGCCAGTTTGCTATGAAGTTCTACACTGAACAGCTTCCCCGCACACACACACACCCCCCGGCACACCCCTCTTGTAAGACAGATGAGGCCACCAGAATTACACTGAATACTGTGCCCAGAAAACTGCATTTCATGTTGGTCTATCGTGCTTTTTCCTTGTTAATTCTGGTCATGCTGGTGACAGTGACTATTGAATAATTTCAAGACTCCGCAAACACAGACTAATCGAAAGCTTGAAGAAATCTGTCAGAAGCTTCTCACTGATGCCTTGGGCCCCTATCACACCCTATTTAATTACACACTGTTTGGAAGATTCAAAGCCAGCTAGTAAGTAGAAAACAAGAATACACCTGGATAAAGAAACACACAATCTCTTTATTTTCTTCCTTCTGTCCTTGCATCATATTCATTTGTTAATGCGTAAAATATTTTTGCAGTCCCTTAAATTCCATATTCTGTGTTTCTTAACTTTTTTTTAACTATGTGGTGCAGCCAGATGGTGAACCAATAACATATTTCACCTCAGTTGACACAATTAAACACTGTGATTTTCAACCACCAAGAAAAGTTGGCTGGTTGAGTAAGGGCAGCTTGACAACTGAGATATTTATGTACAGCCAAAATGAGATAGTGCCCCATATTTTAAACAGTTCAAGTCAGAGGAGAAAAATGTAAAATTGGTTCCTAGATAATAATGCCTAATCTTTGTTTTTATGGCACATTGCTGTGTAATTAAGGTTGGCTCATGAAAGCTGTGCATGAGCACCCTCAAATTGCTGAATGGCCTCATAGATGGCAGGAAGGAAAATAAATATTCTACTGTTTATACTTTCTGAAGTAAAATCTTCGAGATAAACAGTGTGTCAGGCTGACAGGTGTGACTTCTTTAGTCTTCGCCTGATGAATTTTTCATTCACAGCTGAGGCTGATAGCCTGAAACTGTTGATGGAAAAAACCCGCTGTTCAGATTTTGATGGGACTATGAACGTCTGGGTCTTAGAAGGGTCTGACTCCTGTGCAAAGAATTACAGCCACTCTGCTGTGCAGACATGGGGGAAGGACTGTGCTACAGCCACATTGCATCGGGCTGGTGTTTCACTCAAGGTATGGCAGTGTAAGTGTATGGTATTTTTTAGGAAGATGATTACATGCATCTCCCTTATCAGACTTGGAAAGCAAAAAGGTTTTTCAGAGGCATCTTCTGGACACTAAGTTCTTCATAAAAAATGCAATGCCATGCACTACCACACCATCTTGGTTTTGACAAGTTCCTCACTTGCCAAAATGACCAGTTCTTTGCGAACTGCTGCTTGTAAGCTTGTTAATAGCATCTTCCTCTGGCTAGCTGTTCTTGGTTTGTCTGGGGTTTCTGCTTAGGTCATCCTGAGTCCAAGAAGGCCTGAAATATGGATGGAGGGAAATGGATTAGTATTGAATACAATGACCAGAAAATGATGAGCAGGGATCATCTGCACAATCAATTTTACATTGTAGAAGAAAGGCTGCAACCTCCAGGCTAACCAAAGGTGAAAAAAGGCTTGCTGAATCCCTGCCAGTACATGGAAATTCCAAGAACAACAAGTTAATCCAATAAGATCCAATGAGACATTGAGATTGAGAAGTAGAGAGACAAATTGTGATCTTACTGCATGAAAATACAGAGCAATTGTAAGACCTATATACTCCCCAAGATTATTTTTCCTATCCAAGAAAATCACTTCTGTCTCATATGGCTTGAATTTAAAACAACTAGCTTAAATCCTCGCCCTTAACTCAATCACTGAGAAAATAAAGAGAAAGTAGGATCAAAGTTCAAAGCAAAGCGGTGGCTCAGCGCATGGAGCTGGGCACGGGGATGGCACGCCAGGAGATGCAGACCCCTGCCGCGCCACTTTCACATGGGGCTTGGGTCAGATAGGTGTTGGTTACTTTAAAAAGCTGTAATAGCAGGAAGCAAAGGGGGATCTCTCCTTTGCCTAGGGTTGCTGAAGGTCTCTCACACTCCAGAGGGCTTGTCAGTGGTCAGTGGCCACATGTGGATGTATGACAACCCCAAGATGTAATTTCTGTATTGACAAGTATCTGCAAGTGTTTGAGAAGAGGAGGAAGGATATATCTAACTTTTCACTGCTTCTCTTACATAAAGCTTTCTACTACATTTTAGCAGTTTTCCCAGGTTTTTCAGGCATGGATCATTTCAAGTTTTTTTGAATAAAAAGAATAATTATCTGTACAGTCCCTTTTCCCCTCTGGAACAGCTGATTTATAAGGTGATGGCACAACTGTACTCCATCAGTTCGCCTAGCAGTGAGGGAGAATGAAAACTGACTCTAAAACCTTTATCATTTCTAGGTGGTAAGTTATAAACATTGTGGAGGAAAGGCAAGAAGACTGGGAAGCTCTGAGCATGACTTAAATGTAAAACAATGGGAAAATCAGGGCTAGGCTATGACTAAATTGCATGGGAGTCCAGACCACACACACACAAAAATCCATAAACAAGTTCAGAGCTGAAGAACAAGTATGGGGTTTTTCATCCCCATAGATGAGAACTGAGAGGATGAATTCTGCCCCCCTAGAAGTTCATTTCTACTTAGAAGAGACACTTTTAAAAAGATCCGCTTCCTGTGAGTATTCAGTACCTACCATGGTTAATCCAGCAACCATATGTGCATTAATTTTTGCTGCTGTTAGCACAGAAGAGTCATGGGAGTCATGAGAGTCTATTCCAAAATGCAAAGAAAAGGGGATCATGACCAAGAACAGACTGTGACCAGCAGACTTCTTGCTGTCGGTGGCAATGCTTCGCCAGCGTGACTGGCAGTGCCAGCAGTAAATATAGGGAATGAAATTGTAACCCTCTAGCCTTCTCCATTTACCACATTTGATCTGGGCCTGGCAATGTCCAGTCAACAGAGAATGCCACTTTGTTGTTTTTTCTTTTTTTTTCCAGGAGACCTGTTGTTCTGTCCACAGCACAACACAACAGACATACAAAGCGCTTCTAGAAGGGTGTACAGTTTCTCTTTTTCTTTTTTTTAATACAAAGCTCTGTTTTCTTCTTCCTACCTGAACTTTTCCTAAATATGAATGTGCATAATATCTCCTCTAATTTGTTTGCTCACTTCCTTAAAAAAATTAATTAAAATAAATAACCAGGAGGAAAGAGATGGTGTGTCTCTACAAAGCTATTTGTGTAAGATATACTATGCTATAAATTTACACGCATCGAATGGTAAAAAAAAAAAAAATTAAAGTTCACTTTAAAGGCTCATGCTGCAAGGAAATTAAATCACAGTTAGTTACATTTCCCAAAAAGAGAAAATATTAGGTACAAAGAGCTGCAGAGAGAGGGGGAGAAATAAAGACACTGTTTTGCTTTGCAGAGCCAGGGAGCACCCAGCTGAGCAGGATGGGGGGAAAAGAGCTTGCAGCCAGGCATAAGGCATGGCACGGCTGGCAGCTGCAGTTTTCCTGCTGCTGTGAGGGCGTTCACAGAATGTCTGAAAGCAAAACTTGGCAAGCAATACTGGAGCTGGACGGAAAGGGAGAAAGACTGGGGATTAAAAACGATCACTTTCCAGAAATAAAAATGAAAACCAGCCACCAATTTCTTCCTTGCATAACAGAAGACATGAGGATACCAGCATATATCACCAGTACGATACTCCCACTCACTGCCCCATTCATGTTAGATTGCACTGGTTTCTTCACTATTTATCAGAAAGGCAGCAGTTTTATTTACAGAGCGATGTAAATAACAAAACCTGGAGCAAGAAGCACGATGCCCTGGCTCTGCAGTAACGACAAAGGCAGCACAACTGGCTGTCAGGCACGCTCCCCTATCTACTGACAGCACAGTGATCCAACGCTCCGCTACAAAAGGCTGTAGCCACCCGCCGCTGATGCAGGCACAGAACATGACCTTTTCCTCCATAAATAACAGAACTCCATCCAAATGTCATTATTAAATACTTTCTTCTATGATGCAAGCCGTCCTCAGGAATAAATAGTCTGGTACATGATTATGCAGGATGGTTTTATAGGGAGACAGTTTAAAGAAAACACTGCCCACACAAGATTAGACTTGGGCAGTTCAGAGAAAACTATGAAATAGCACGAGCATTTTTTTTAAAGTGTTGCACTAAACACACTTCAAAATCCCAACATGTGACTACTTGTGTTGATGCAACCTAATCCCTAGCCTTAGGTTCCAGCAACTGAAAGCACTTGAGCCTCCAACAAAATGGTGTCAGCTTCACCAAAACCCCACCAAGTCCCCAGGTGGAGATGACCGGGTGAGCATGTCCTGTCAATGCTAACTCTAATCCCATAAAGTCCAGCCAAGGCCTGCTCTCCCATCACGCGCAAAACCCACGGGTTTGCCAAAGTGCTGGTTGGCTAGTCCAAACCAATACTCAGACAAAAACAATCTCAAAATAGAATCATGTTCTAATTTTATCTCCCCTGAATATTAATAGAATATTACACTCAGTAAAAATAGACATTTCCAAAAAATCAAGGCCTTTTCAAGGTCTTCAGCCGCCAGCATCTCTCTCCCACACAGTCATGGTGTTCATTGCCTTTACTCATCTGCTGTCATCTTCGGTATAAGAGGTCACACACTGACCCTCCCAGACCAGAAGAAGTACAGGGAGGTTTCCACCCACACACAGAAGGAATGTCAGATCAGATCTCTTATTTGGGGAGGAGTAGGGAGTCTGTGCTTCCTAAGACAAAGGTGCAAATCACAGTGGTATTGCCCCTTACCTTTTTTTTTTTCCAAATTCCTATGCCGTAGGGGGATTTAGGTGGCACTGGGCAACTCTGCTGCTCACCATTTAATGCATTGTCCACACATTGTACCCTCTCTTGTCCCGTTTGGTAGGGCAGGAGGAGGATTTCTTTGTTTAAATCAAAAAGTTTTGCAGTCTTCAGGGTCTTCTTCATGTTATTCAAATAACAAAAAACAATTTAAGAGTCCATTTCTGGTTTACCCTTATGTGATGACACTAAGGTAATTCCTTGTGGCTCCCTTGCACTAGTACAAGAGGGAAAGAAGCCTAGTATGAAGGAGTGCAGCTCCCAGGATAAGGGACAGCTTAAGGGACAGATTTTAAAGTGAGTTCTCTTGCTTCCTGTGACACCTTCATGGCACCCACAAGTTTCTTACGGGAGTGAAGGAAAGAGAATGATGCTAAGGAACTGCTGCGGAAGTGTCTTGCTGGAAGATGGTCGGATACTGTCACCTATAGAGCCTTAATAGAAGAGAACAGCAAGTGAGGAATCTTTTCCCCATGTTTCTGTTTCCATAGGGATGGGTTACAGAGGAATTATCAAAATGGCATTTGGAGTCATATCGGTATTTTTCTTGAAGAGGAAGCCCGATCAAAGAAAAGGTAATGTTATACCTAGAGGCATGGTAGGCCTATAAGCATATGCAACTCAGAGGCTTCGGACGGGCACTCAAAAATCTACTGCGTGGTGTCTCTAGCTCACTGGTTCATAAACTCTAATGGCCCAGGGAATATTTTACAGCACTCCTGCCCCCTCCCTGATACGGCCTGAAAGCAGTATAATAACTTGATCTCTGAGCTGTGCTGGCTCAAACATCTGCCGAAGAAAAATTAAGAAAAGACCGGCTGTGTAAAGGATAAACAACACAAACTTTATCATCTCTGTTTTTTCCTCCACTGAAATTCTGTTTATTCACAAAACTACTTTATTTTGCTGGCAATTCTGGTGTTCAGCTGGTCACAGTCTATACAAAGTCTCTGCTTCCAATGGCATGATGCTGATCTGCGCCAGCTATCGATCAAGCCCAACATGTAAGAGACACACTGAATTTCCTGTTTTCCGGCCCTTGATCTCTGGGTTGTTACCCGTTGGAGGTTTGTCAGAGGTGGTCTGCCTGCTGCGTAACAGCTTCGGAGTCAGGCTGGGCAACAGCTTGGTGGAGGATGCTTAACACGTATGTTCCTGCTGCTTGTCTTTTCTTTCACATGCATCTTTCACTCTCTCAGCCGATCAGCACTGTGCCATAAATCTTCCTTAGGACACACAGAGACATCTGAGCTTGCTCATGCAGCAGCACTGTGCTGGGAAAGCAGTGGCTGACAAACAAGAAGCACTTCTCCCCTCAGGTGGACTGCTCTTCCTTGTCAGCCACACACTGCAAAGAAAAGTAGCTGACACCAGCTCTCCGGCCTGAAAGGACAGAAGAGTTTCTTGTGGGCACCACGACTGTTTTATTTATTTATTTCACTTATTTACCACACTCTAGTCACTGGCTTGATTTTCCTTAATCTTACAAATCGCCTGCCAAGGACATAGAGCATCTGGCTTTCTTCAGCAAATAAACTGTTTGCCATGTGTCTGCTGTCCAAAAAGACATGCTCCCCCAAGTTACAATTCTGAAAAGGGCTCCGTCAACATGTTTTATCAACTAATAATAATAAAAAAAAACCTCCTGTGTTTTTCTCGCAGCTATTTATAAAAATGTCTCCAGAAGCCAGACAGTGAATCAGCCTGCTTATCCAACTTTTGTTTCTACCAAAGCAAAGGCACTCAGGTTTGTTATTGGAGAGTTGTTCAAAAACAGCTGGGCTGCTGGCATTCAAGCTATTCCTTCATTTAAAGGGTTTTGTTCTGAGTACAAAGATGCAGATTCAGAGATCATTCATGGAGTTCAAGTCAAGCATATACTTAATTACTTCGCTGCACTGGGGCCTGAAGCATTTGCATTGAAGCAAAACTATATGCAAGCAGCCCTTCCAAACAAGCACATGCAAACATCAGAGATGGGCTGAACACTTGCTGAGCTAGCGCTGTGGTAGCAGAAAAGGGTTTGTGAATTCCCCCAACCCCAGTGAGCTGAAGTGAGTCAAAGTAGTGAAATAAGTTAGGGTGAAGGCTGTGTGCACATGGCTTTCATTGGGAAGGCGACTGGGGCAGAACTCATCCTCAGAGATTTTCAAGCAGGGGCTGGCTGCACAGCTCACACTCAGGCAAGAGGGCACAGGAAAGGAATTTTAGTCAAGTACGTCATGCACATGTGCTGCTCCTGGTGATAAAAAAAGAACAGTAGCAAACCAGCACATTTACCTCCATCCTTCCATCCTCTGTTCTCCCACACAGCAGGGCTGCATTTGCCCAGGTTAGTAAGCGCTCACTCAGGGAGTGCAAGTCCCCACTGCAGTTAACAGGACTGTTGCAGGGAACTGCTCAGCCATGAATTTGCCATGAGCTAGCTGGTGTACTAGAGTGTAACAAGAACTGTTGTTAAGTCTCATGAAATGCTGTATGAGGATCTGATCCAAACCACACTGAAGTCAAGGCAAAGACTCCCACAGATTTAAATAGGTATTAGATCAAGACCTCAGACTTGTAAAATCTTCAGGGCAAGGGCCATGGCTTTGTTACAATGCACAGTGTGCACTTAATGTGCTCTCTAAGTAATGATAAATAAGAAGTTGGAGGTAATTTGGCTGGGGGTTGGGAAGGAGTTTCCAAAGCTTTCCAAACAGTCTTGTTACCCCAGCATACTAATGTATTCTTCCAAAGATGCGTTAATCTTTTTAAATATCTTTGTACAAAGACTGTAAAAATCCTAGTTGGTTACGTGGGTTGCAATTGTTCTGCAGCATCTATTCATTTCACATTAATAGCTCAGCTTGCAAAAAATAAAATAAAAAGCCTATCTACCTCTTATTATTCCTTCGCATATAATTAATGGCTTGCTGCCATCCTCCACTGCACAAAATATTCAGAATCTTTTCTGCTCCCCTTTACACGGTTTTCCTGCAACCTGAAACACAACTCGAAAAGTTATCTTTGGGTTCAGCAATCAATCAATTGCATTCAGGGCTCTGTGAAGGAAGGCAAATAGATGCAGGAATGAAGGGACAATGGAATCTCTAAAATGCACCCTGTTTCCTTTGACTAACCAACTGATAGACACAAATGGCTCTTGCGGTTCACACTGAAGGATGACTGTAAAAGCTTTTGACAGCTAAAGGAGGTGGGGTGGGCTTTTTACATAACGATACTCTATTTAGGACTGTTTCTTCCCTGTAAGTAAGACGAGTTAGCTCTGTCAGCTTTGTATGAGCCATAGACTGGCCCCTTCAGTCTTACCTAGGAAATGCACAGGGCTACTGTCTGTCTGCTTTGAGTTAGTGGAGGACTTTTCCTTTCCACCTCTTCAACTCTCCCAAAATACAACTTACTGGCTGAAGGACCATGAGAACAAAACCTAGAATTCAACCTGGAATCTTGCATGCCACTTAAAGAAGCTAACGGACAAAACCCAGGCCTGCCATATATCCATTGCTTGATGTCAAGGGAGGGATATATTTGTTTTGCTGCAACTGTTTATCCCAGGATCTCTACCGGGATACCGACATTTTGCAAATGCTTCCTCTGAGATAGGCTATCACTTTGCAAAACAGGCTCTTTGAGTGCTCTCGCCAGTTGTGCACACAGATAACTTAAGATGACAAGTAAGGCAAAGCACAACAGCTTATCAGTTGAGAGGGAGATGCTGATCTTGGTGACAGTCACGAGAAGTCTGCAGTAACTCAGCTAGGCTCTGTCAAATTATTTGCCCTCCACCAATGTCTCCGAGTTCAGGCACTGTCCCAGAAGGAGGAAGGATGATGCTTGTTTTCACAACTTCGTGAGTCCTACTGTGCACTGGTAGGTGTGAGCACGAGTAGTCATAAGTCCTCTTTTCTCTTAGTGAGCCTCTGAGAACCTTGCGGGACTAAAGGACAGGCTGCTGTGTGTAAATTGTTCTGCTGGAGAAGGCATACAGCCATGCCCAGATGGGGCAAGTCTGCCTAATGCATCAGCAATTGGGAGGACAGAACTACCTTTACTGAGGTCTCGTAAGTCAGGGAAAATTTTTCTCTGCTGCCTAATTATATTTTATCTGAGCAATTGCAGTTGTAACCTCATCTGAAGCTGAAACAAGTAAGGGGGTCCCTCCAAAAGCCCTCATGAATGTTCTTGACATGTCACTTCACCAGAAGCAACCGAAAGTTCTTGATCTCACTCCCTATTTCTCAGTTCAGCCATTCTCACAACCAAGAGCTTTCATTCAAATGGAGGTTTTAAACAATGTACTGAAAACCTGTCATCTGACCTCCACTGTAAAACTTGTGAAACTCCATGGATCACTTCTCCAGCTAGCCTTCCTCTAGGGTAAGTAGCCTCTTGGCCAGCAGAGCTGTAGCAGCTGAGGATGAGTCTGCATCTGAGAGGGCGTTAGAAGTGTTCGACACATATTGTAAGGCTCACTTCCATTGTCATAAGTTGCATAAACTCAGTTTAAAGATGTCTTAAGAAATATGAGGAAGTGGACTAAAACCGGACCTTTAAGTCATGAAAGATCCACGTGAATCTCCCATACGGATGAAGCATACATTTAACCCCTGGATTCATATAAGACGTTCTGCCCAAATTAGTTTTAAATACTTCCTGGCTCCATTCTTCTTTGTGGATAATGTTCCACGTCTAAATCTCCCTTGATTCATTAATGTTTTTCAACTTTTTCACCAAGCTTTCACTAGTGAGACAATGACTTTGTCCGGAAAAGTCTCACAGAGTCAGAAGGAACTTTTTGGATGAGAAGAGATCTCTTCACAAGATGATTCCTTCTGACTTCTTTCTTGCTCAAGACATCACATTACATTCTCACGCTTTCAGCAGTGTTCATTACTTTGAACCATGACTGACCTTCTGATAGAACTGTCCTGATGACCGTACCAGGGCTAGTTTCATCTGCCAGCTGCATCACTGCACTACTCCTCATTTTTAATTGTAACATCTTCCTAAGCCTAATGTGAATTCTCCTAAATTTCTGCTGTCTTGACCAACCTTTTTTCTCTTTGTCACCCCTTCAGAAGTGTTGTCTACTTATATCAGTGTCTCAGTTATAGCTATCCTTTCATGTTTTAGTCACTGAATCATCCCTACTCAGGTTATCTCTGAGTAGCAGACTGTAGCAAGGACAGAAGAGCTTTCCATCCTCCCCTTCAAGTAGCCCCACTGGCTGCATAATTGTCCTCAGTACAACAGCAGACTGTTGTTTCCTCTCTGCAAAGGAATCCATGATTATAGGTTAGTTTGAAGCAAGCCTGTGTGAAGTCACCTGCAAATATCTGCCTCGTGATACCCTCAGGGTAGGAAGCATAATCTCAACTTCAGAAAAATGAAGGACATACAAAATGTGTTCCTTTCTTTGCCATAATCAGACAACTCCTTGAGTGGCTGCAGTGGTCAAAAGGGGAGCTAGAAGGAGGTTGCAGCATCAGCACCTCCCTCTACCTCCAGCCATGTTTTTCTACTTCATCTACAAACTCATCATCTGTTACCAGAAGGGTGAAGGGCAGCTCAAGAGATACAGGAGCCACTAGTGCTAAGCAGGAGACAGAGCTCAAGCAAGGAGGAGGTGGATGGAGAACAGTTGTGCTGAAGTGAAGTGACTTGCTTACAGCTCTGTAAGAATTTTGTGCTGGGATGAAGAATAGGGTAACAGAATCACAGAATTGTTTTGATTGGAAGAGACCTTTAGGATCATCAAGTCCAATCGTTCACCCTGCACTGCCAGGTCATCACTTAACCATGCCCCTCAGCACCATATCTGGACATCTTTCAAACAGCTCCAAGGATGGTGACTCCACCACTTCCTTGGGCAGCATGTTCCAATGCTTGACAACCCCCTCCATAAAGAAATTCTTCCTAATATGCAACCTAAACCTCCCTTGGCACAATTCAAGGCCATTTCCTCTTGTCCTATCGCATGTTACTTAGGAGGTGAGACCAGTGCCTCGCTACAACTGCCTTTCAGGTAGTTGTAGAGAGCGATAAGGTCTCCCCTCAGCCTCCTTTTCTCCAGGCTAAACAATCACAGTTCCCAAAGCCACTCCTGATGAGACTTTTGCTCTAGACCCTTCACCAGCTTCATTGCCCTTCTCTGTACATGCTCCAGCTCCTCAATATCCTTCTTGTAGTGAGGGGCCCAAAAGTGGACACAGAATTCAAAGTGCAGCCTCACCAATGCCGAGTACATGGTGATGATGACTGTCCTGGTCCTGCTGGCCACACTATTTCTAATAAAACAAGGATGCGATTGGCCTCCTGGGCACACTGCCGGCTCATATTGAGCTGGCTATTGACCAATATCCCCAGGTCCTTTTCTGCTGAGCAGCTTTCCAGCCACTCTTCCCCAAGCCTGTAGCATTGCAGGGGATTGTTGTGACCCAAGTGCAGGACCTTGCACTTGGCCCCATTCAACCACTTGAACTTCACTTGAACTCCAACCTTCACCTTTAGTTTATACAGCTCTTTCACTCTCCATCTGCTGCCATTCACTCTGAGGTCTTTGCTATTTTAACCATTTAGACTGAACTGTCTGTCTGGAGCAAAGAAGCTGCACTAGCAGATCCGAGCTTGGTTTTTATGTGCATGTAGAGAAGGTTCTTCGCTGTGCATCCATCATTAGCTGTTTGTGAGCATGTTCCTTTAAAGAAAAGAAATAAATACTAATACTAGCTTTCAGACAGAGAAAGATTTGCCATTTGGTGAGTCATAAACAACCCTTCCCAAAAAGTGCCATGAGGCTGAAATGTTTGAATGCACCAAACAAAAGGTTAAGTACATGACTTTGGAAGGAAGAACCTATCTTGCCGAGAGCATAATGATTGGCCTAGGAGGAACAAGGTAAGAGTTGAATCAGGGCAAGTACAATACAGCACTCACTGATTTATGAGCCTCTCAAAAGATTGCAAATATCCAGCCCAGTCATGCCGCCCAGTCAGACACAGAAATCACTTAATGGGCTGTAATGAACATTCACCAAAGCAAGTACTGTAGTTACCATCCGCATTTCTTACTGGCACGTTAATGAATGGGATGTCTCCTGGTCACTAGGGCTGGCTGCATCTCTCTTTAGTCCATCTAATATCCATGTTTAGGTTGGTGAACTAAAAAGAAAATTTGCAACGTTTTCCTGCAAGCAACAAGACAATTATTACATCTTGATACACCCCGCAGTTTTAATGAAAGGTTTCATCATATATCTATCTTTACCAGCATGTTTGTCTTATTAAACATTCTTGATATGGTTGTTTCTTTTAAGGCCTGACTTTTCACATGTCCCAGATACTTGATACTTAGGAAGAGATTTGCTCATAAGTAAGCCTTTACTTTCGAATGGGTTATCCCTGGCTAAAGTTCACTTATCCTGGAGTGATGCGCCCTAAAATTGCTCTTTAGTCCATGTCAGGCCATTTCAAGATCTCACAGGGGCAACAGCACTTCCCCCTCTGCTCTCACCACAGCTCAGCAATCTGGAGTTTACCTTTTCAGAGAGACAGGAAAAACGTAACACTGCAAAGCTTCACTGTGGGCTTGCAAGAGGTTAAATCTTGCTGCTGCAATAATGATTACCCAGCAACCTTGGAAAGCAGAGGCTGTTATTATATCTGACAGAGGCACACAGTTTTTATTGGGACCAGGCACAGAGAACAGATCAAGTCGGGACATGGCATGGGTTCTTAGTTCATTGCTCTAATCTCTAGTGTGTGCACAAGTTCCACAAATAATTTGACAGATAATTCTAACACTTTTTTCCACACATTGCCATATTTTTTTTCTTTTTAAGAGTCTCCCCTTAAGGGCATAAGCATCTGCCCTTAATAAAACTGTCCAAGCTCGCTAATGACTAGTTTTGCCAGTCCTTGTCCAGAAAGAGCTTTTCAAGGACACACATTTTTGCCTAGCTCTAGTGGGAAATCCCCTGTTGAAAAAGGAGACCATGTTTCCATGCAGGACTGTTTATACACCAATGTGAGTGACATGATACACATGATAATCCTGGCAGATAACAGTGCACTTATTTATTCTCTTGATTAACATTGTTTGTGTGCCCTTCTGCACCACATAAACGGAACTAGCTTTAAAGCACTTGTATTTTTGGAGATGGCTTGTGTTTCTGGCCATGGCCTTGGATTTGCTATCACGATTTTTTAACAATCAAAAAAACCCCTCGACACCTCTATGATCTTGTAGATGCAGACTGGCATGAGAATGCCTCCCCAAGATTTGCTCTCAGGCTGCAGATTGGCGATATTGGTATTTCCTAATTTGCAAGAGCATGGCTTGACAAACACAACATCCTTCTAATGCATTTTTGGTGTGCATTTAACTGAGCTTTTAAAACCACTGTCTGGAAAAGCAGGCATACCAATGAATTCCAGCCAGAGCAAGAGGGGATGGTCCAGATAACCTCTCAGCCCTATTACATTTTGAGGTGGAATCACTCTGACCTTTAAGTGAGTCATCAACAGGGGAGTAGTCAGACTCATTAGCATGCCCTTCATAGCCAAGCACCAGGGAGGCGCAGAGGCTCTTCTCTGATAGACAAGATTGCAGGACAAAACAAGGCTCACGGATGATGACTTTTCTGCTTCTGGTCCACCTAAGCCTGGTTTCTTCTTTACTCTGCTCCTTATCCATCTTGTTTCCTCCTTTCCATATCCCAGTGCATATTCCAGTCCCAAACATCAGTAACACACTCCTTTCTCTCCTCTCACCTATATGGCAACAGATTTACATTTACCTTCCCTTTCCGTTCCACAGGTGAGTCCTTTGTCCTTTCTCTAACTGTGTGAATTACCTTCCTCCTTGATTTAGACTTCCTGGGGGCTTTGTCAAGGGGGAGATATTTCTGTTGCATCATCCCTGTGTAGTCAGCAGCAGCTGAGAAGGAAAGCCATTAACCCAAGCAGGTCCTGAAACCACAGGACAGACTTTTGCATATCCATGCCCACCCCATGCCTCTCACCTTTTCTCTTCAAGTGTAAAAATCAAACTCTACATACAGCTGACATCTGCAGGTAGCTTCTGCAGAGGAAAGGCTACTTGGCCTTTTCTATGAGAAGATTCATTTAAGTATAATCCTGTCAAAATTCTGGCATTTTTCAGACACTTCTTCACACAGGCACAACAGTGTAAGCTGCCTGTAGTGTTGTTAGGCACTGTCCTTTCTCCATCCTGGGGAACAGAGGTTACAGATTGGATCAAACAGTGGTGGAGATGCAAAGGTAGAGACCTGCAAGCTCTCACCTTCATTTTTTCAAAACTAACGTAAACAGCCCATGGCATCTGGAGGCTGGCAGGATGACCCAGGAGTCAAGAGGAGGAATTCAGCTCAGTTTACAGCTCTTATTTTTTATTTGTTTTCAGGCCACTGTTTTCAACTTAAATGACCACTGTTTTGCGTCAAAAAATCACGTGTGAAAGATAGAGCAAACCCAAACTTTGATTATGCCTGGGGAGCTGTGTGTAAACAAGTTGTTAAGCCTCTCTCTCCCCTCTGAGCGTCGCTTCTGTCAGACTGAGGGATCCCACTCTTGACAATTCAGATAATTAGAAGTGGCGAGGAAGGAGGAGCAAAACAAAACCTTATTGCTTATTGCAATCCCTCAGCTGTCAATCTTCCTTAAATTTCACAAAGGGACAGCACAAGGGTGCAAACCCAACTTTAAAAAACCATCTGCAGATCCCATTACCTTTTTTGCGTGCGTGTGGGACACACTCCATGCTAGGCCATTTCTGCTGTTGCGAGCTAAGCAAAATTGTGAAGGAGATGACGGCAAAGGAAACGCTATAAGCTGGAGGAAATGACAGCATGCCTTTTGCAGATAGCACTCTTGCCTTCGTATCATCATAAATTTAACATCCTGGTAGAAACTGCCTGACTATGTGTTAATGAGGTCTGTCCCTGTCAGATGACATGGAAAAACCACTACGGTCTGACCCCTGGAGGTCACAAATAATCCTACAGTGCTTCTCAAAACAATGCAATGTTAAGCCCCACATCATGGGCAAATTGGCTTTATCTACCCAGAATTTTAAAAATCAAACAGCAGCCATCAGTTTAACAAGTTTGCCCCTCCCAGGGCCACGGTGAGGGCCACTGTTAACAAGTGATCAATTAGCCTGCTTAAAAGCACTGATAACAGCATGTCTGTGTCAAAGTGATAGGAGGGCTGGCTGCCAGGACCCAATCTCCCCCTTCCTCACAGCAATCAGTTCTGAAAACTGAACAGCTCACAGGCTAGATGGCAACAGCCTTAAAACCTCTTGCTGGTTTTCTTTTCAAGACACCCTCAGATAAATTAAATGGAATTGTAAGATACATAAAGGCTGAGGAGTGGGGCCCGTCCTGCTTGGTGCTTGCTGGCCTTGCTCAAGCACCGAGCCCTTCAGCTTCTCTGCCTGCAGAACACGTGCCCGCTCAGGACTCTACTGCTGACCAGCCTCAGAGGGATTTGGGTTCAGAAAACAGAGATCTACATTACCTTTTTCTGTGAAAGATGAAGTAAACTGCTAACATTGCTTCGGCAGATGGGTGAGGTTTACAGACCCCAGCCTTTGTGGGATTAGGACTATTTATTCTTCCCAGCACTGACCTTCCCACTCCCATCAGACACTTCCTAAGCTATCAGTCCCAGGGCTTCAGTCAACATAGCTTGTGGGTTCACCTTTATTTACATCAGCTTCACGTTCCTTTCAGTCTACTTCTTCAGGCAGGGAAATGAAGACAAATTTTGCCCTGGCACGTGAAATGTAGCTGCTGTTTGGGTGCATCCAGATGAAGAGGGTCCGAACTCAGATCTGTAGGCTCAGAGCCAATCCCAAGCTTCGTGGCAGCACGAGAAAATTGCATCTGGCATGGGAACAACGTACCTCACTCTGTGTGACCCCTTTTACCCTAAACTATTCCTCAGCACCAGAGCAGCAGGCTGCTAATGCAGGGACCTGCCTGCCCTGCCAGCCGGTCTTCTTTGAATACTTGTCCCCCGTGACCTCTGGCACAGACAGCCTGGCAGCGGCCATGCTTAGTGCTGGGTGCATTTGGGCTCTGGTTGTGGAGTGTCCAAGGGGCAGGTATCCACTGCCTGCCCAGAGCCTGGGCTGGAGCCAGGGGGCCTCTTCATGAGCCCACAGGGCCACGTGTGTATTGTAACCACAGCTACAAGGCTGGGACCTTGGTTTTGCCTTGTACTGTAAAATGCTACGTGCTATTCATGTTCTTACGATACAGCCCAAAGTCTCTTAATCACTCATAAACCTTCAAGACCTATTTTTTGAGATTTTTATAAAAGACAACTGCCTATTTTCTTTAGGAATTTTTGTTCAAACATGCAGGTTACCATACAAAAAGGCAAAGCACCAGCAGACCTCTAGAGGACACCATTTGATGTGGTTCTTAACCCATTTAAAGACCTCACAGGAACAAAGAGCAAACAAGGTGGCACATCTGGGTCTGTGGCATGGCTCTGCCCAAAGCCCTCAGCACTGCAGCGTCCAAGGAAAGACCAGGTGGTGAGCAGTGGCTTGGAGCCACAATGGTCTGCTGCTTGCTTTTGCTCTTCTCTCGGAGACAAGGAGTCACGGTACCATACCTGTGCCTGACAGTGCAAATGCCACTTCTCCCAGAGCACTTCAACTCTCTTACAATGGTCAACGTGATATGGGGACAGAAAACAGGTACTTCTCCTCTCCTCCACAGCCCTCTTCTGCCTCCAGATAGAGGAAACTTGGCCACCCCACGGACACTGCTGCCTCCTTTCTGATGCAGGCAGGGATGCTACTTCATGCATATGCTCTCTGCCTGCTGGATTTTGTATTCCATCACCCGTCCCTGAACTACTGCTATACCTAAAAACAAACCAGGCCCTAGAAATCTCTCACAAACTTGTTTTTAACAGAAATTCTTCACTGGCATCAACAAAACAGAATCCTAAGTCTTAATTTTACTTTCTACTTTGAGCCTCCCTTATGCCCCCTGGAGAAGGGCTCAGTATCTAACGTCTCACCCTCAGGATGTCAGCCTTAGAAATACAGCATTTTCTAACACAGCTAACCAGGCCAGTTCAGGCAGACACCTGCCTGGGGAGTAGGCCCGAATCCGTGATGTCCTTGCCAGCTAGAGTACTGCACCAACAAGTCATTTTTTTGAGTGTTACTTTGCAGTACAGCTGCATCTGGTCTCCACGTTTCCACTAAATCCTGCCATTTCTGAGTAAATTAAAATAACTCTTGTTACCTCACTTTCTCCCCTCCTGCCCATTACATTTTTTTAATCACTGATGTCACCTCAGCTTTTTTCTTCAGTCACAGCAGAACCAGTTTCTCACTCTGACTTTGGCTTCTCAGTTTCCAGGCTTGTCACCTCATTCTTTCTCTCTTCCTAAAAAGTTACACTAGCTTGGGCTAAGCAAGTTTCTTGTGCTGCCACTTCTTACCACCTCTGATTTTTAAAAATGAACTTTTTAGAGTGTGCGCCTCTCCTTGTCCTTGGTGTGCCTTTGAGGACATGCTCTTTTCTTTCTCAAGGCATGTTAATTTATTCTTTGTTTTTTATACAAAAGCAAATCATGATTCGTTCTACAAAAACTACCTATTTTAGACTTCAAGGGTGTCATTGTGCTGTTGAATGCAAAATCAGCTCCTGAAGCATTGGCGAAATTAATCAGGTAAGGTTTAGAAGCAAAGCTAATAGCCACTCCCTACCCCATGCAAATGCCGCTGTTGCCCTTTCCTTGAAAGAAAATAGGCATAAAGTTACAGATGTGTTAGAGACGTGCCCACTCAGGCCCGGTTTGTCATACAGCTCCGACCTCTGCTCTTTGTCAGCTAAAGCCATTCAGTGTGTATTCGTGGTCTCACTGAGAGCACCGTCTAGTCACCAGACAAAGACCTGGCACTGAAGACCACTTTCTTTCCAGCTAGCTAAGGCTTGGGGGTGGGATCCACACCACCCAGCTTCTCACCTGCCCATGCCCAGCGAGAAGTCAGAGCCTCTTCCTCCATACAAATGTCTGCAGCCCAGCTCCGGACTGGAGGTCACACTTTGCTATAGAGCTAATAAGAAGAGCTTTACTCCTTTCAGGCCTAAGCAAGACAGCCTGGAAGTGAACATAAGAGCCATCAGGTTGGGATTAGGCCATTGTGCAAGCAGGACTTTCCCAGGGACAGCATGTATAATTGCCAAGCACAACACGAGATCTGCCTTGATGATCTCATTGCTGAATAATTCAGTGATTCCTTTCAATTAACATCAAAAGGGATGAGCAATCTTCAGGGGGGGCACTGCCTTGCCACAGCCTTATAACAGAGTTATCACAGGTGTGAGGGCGAGGGAAACATGTGGAGGACTAAGCTGACAATACCCTTTTATGTGGAAACATTAGAAATGAATCTGCAGGTCCAAGGTCACCTAGCCCGCTCTTTGGAGACCTTTCTCAGAATTTCTCTCCACACTGCATCGGAAAGTGCTACAGACAGTTAAGAGCTGACATGTGCAGTCCCTCTGATAAGTCACACAAGAAGTTAGAAAACAAATCCTGCCCTCTCCTTTCTAAATTATTTTTCTCCATTTTATTTAAATCTTAGAAGTTATTTGATTGTTTCATTTTTGGCAGCCTTGGACAGTTACACAAACAGCTGCAGAGAAATTGCAAAATAAACCTTCCCTCCTCTTTTATTTTCTGTGAAGTTATGTTGGGAAAATAAATACGAATGGCACAGATGTTCCATTTTTCTCTCTGCATAAAACAGTTTATGACATCTTTCATATGCTGGAAAAATATTTCTTTTAAGAAATAGATTTCTCTTTCTTAAGTACACTATATTTCAGAGATGTTTTAAAGACGGTGGTAGAGCAAAGCTTGTTTTTTGGATGCCTTTTTCTTGTTTACTAATAACATCAGAGAAATAAAATGAATATTTTAAAATCAATTTTACTTGTTATTATTAGTATTTGAAAATCCACTGAAGTTTCCAGAGGAGCTGATCAGCTGCTACAAATTTATACATCTCTGTAGGCCCCCAACTAAAAGACTTATGCAACAGAGTTTGAAAATTAATGATAAATCAGCTACATCAGAAGATGTTTAGCATAGAAAGTGAAACATTACAAAAAATAAAGAAGGAAAAATTTTTTCTTTAATGATGCAAACCAAAAAGAAATAAGAGTGCTGAATAAAGCACTACAATCAAATGTGTCATTACACTATACCAAAAAGCCTGCAAGCAGAGGGAGCAGTAAGGAAACTAGATAAGGTGCCACTCATTAGGCATTTCCTCTGCTGACAACTCACTCTGTTGCTCCCATCATAAGTAATCAGATCTTTCCCTCAATCAGAGCCACGTGGGCCACAAAGAACCTTGAGAGGTCAACTTGTCCATCCCTCCACCCCAGGGCAGAATCAGCTAGGCTTACTGTCGCTCCTGACAGACTGTTGTCTAACAGCTTAAAAATCCTCGACAGGATTCCACAACACTTCCGGGCAACCTATTCCCCTGCTGTGGTCTCCTGGCCTTTGGAGAATTTTGTCTGGTTTACCTAATCTGAGTCATGACTGCCCTAGTTAAGACCCTCGGCTGCAAGAGTGCAGAGGAGAGATGATCCCCACTCTCTTGATTTCCTTCACCTGCCAGATGCATGCACAAAATGTGCCCACAGGTCTCCTTGCAAAAATCTCTTTCCCCGGAGTATTTCCCATCTTTTGCATTCAAAAGCAGAGTTTTGTCACAGTAAGTGTAAATGTTCCCTCTTCTCTTCGTAAGGTTATAAATTCAACAATGAAAATGAGAAAGTAAATGGAGGGTCAATTTTTTTCAGGGCATTCTCCGCTTAACAGAATTTTCAGAGTGGTCCCTCTCCTTTTTCCACCTTCTTTTACCCCACAGCTCTGGTTCAGCCAGTTAATCTACTCATTTTGATTTCAGACCCTCAGTAAATGAGAATTTATCCTTATCAATTCCCCAAAAGGCCTGTAAGGACAAAATAGCACCTTGTTTGAATGAGGTAGGTAATTACCATTCCCATAGACTCACTCCACGCTGTGGTTATGTTGCAATCAGGCTTAGAGCTTTCCATGAGAAAAACATTTCTTGGAAGAAAAACACTTCAACTAAGTTATTGAGAAACGTTCTACACTGTCCATTTATTTTCCCTTTGCAAGAAGTTCTTAGGTTTTATAACGTATACAGACAGTCCACTTTTCTATCAAAGAAAACCACCAGCTTTTTATGGTGGGAACATGAAGTAGCCTGCAGTGTTCATAGTACAGAGAAAGCATCCACAGTGTGAGTTCATACCCATGCACTTCCAACTTGGCAGTGAGTGTTGCTTTGTGTTTTAGATCCAACCTAAATCAACACCAATACTGTCATGGTATTCACAGGTTACAAGAAACCTACTTAGGAAAATTCTTTTCTCACCTAGTGATTATAAATCAGAGTAATTGTCATCAATACAATAGTGCTGAATCTACAACAACGGAAATCAGCTCACGGTTACTACAGTAATAGCTGAGAAAAAAACCAAGAAAAATCCTTAAAGGAGGTCGTTAACTGAATAATAACTATTTTGAAAGGAATTGGGCAATTCACTGTTAAAACACTATCTGGTCAGAGCACAACAAACCCTAATTCCGTTTTCTTATGAAAGCTGGAGAAAGAAAGCAAAGTCAGGAAGAAGAATCAGGGGGGTGGGATGTTTGTGAAAAAGCTTCTAAAACCTGCTTATTCTTTTAGCCAAGCTCAGGATGTAAAACTAGTAGATTGGATTCCCAATACTCTGCACATTTAAAGCACTGGAGAAATACAAGGTTGAAAAAAAGGGTTCACTAGGCGAAGACTTCTCTGAAATTTAAATGTTACCATCTGCACTATAAATTGGGGTCACTCACTATCATGATTCACCATAAATAAGGAAAGAAGAAAAGGAAAATGTAATCAAGCAACCATAGCACAGACCAGGAGCCAGGACTTGTTACCTGGCGCTGCCAAAGGCTTCCTGTAGGAGCATTTCACTTCTCTACCCCCAGCTTCTTCCATCTGCAAAATAGGGGCAATATGCTGGGAGACTTACTTCAGTAAGTTGCTGATTATCAGTCCTACTAAAAACTAGAAATAACTCAACTATTACTAACAATTTTTCACCTCCAAAGAGATCTCATAGAATCATGAGCTATATGTCCAGAATAATTCTTGCCATTAGAAAAATAAGCTCTTTTTTGACCTTTGGTATGTTGTACTACAATTCATAAAGAACCAAAGGCCTTTGGAGCCCCATAAATGAACACAACAGGAACGACTGATTGATTTGCACCCGACTTCTGAGTTATCCACAAGATGTTTCTGTTTCTCAGCCTGACAGTACTACCTACATCTTACCAACTCTACTTCTGACTTTTGCAGAACCACTGCTGTTCAAAATATTTGCATCAGAAGACCAGATGAAACTGAACAAGTGAGTTTTGTTCAAGCCTAGTACTCAAACAGAAACCTAGATCAAAACAGATTAAAACAAAAGATAAGATTTTCATCAACTCTAATAAAAGAAACCACCAAAGGCATCAGAGCATGAAATAATTACAAACCCGTGTGAAAAAAAAACTTGCGGATACACTGAGGACAACTTTAATCCGCTTACCTATTTTGGCATCAAAATTCTATTACAACTTTATAGGGATTTAGCCATAGCAGTGAAGGAGGTCTTAGGTATGTAAACTGCATCCCTAAAACTACAGGTCAGTCACTGTCTACCAGGAGGGTGCCTAAGCTTCAACAGCCCCGTAGTTTCTGACCTCAGATTTTTCCAGGAGTCCATACATGCACATGGATGTCACGTCCTTGACGGGACTGAGCTTCACTCCCTTTACTGCACCTAAAAATCCAGTTAGGTTCTTCCATTTATTGAAGAAATAAGGCTGAGCTGTTTTCAAACACATAACATAAGCAAGAGGTCTGAACTCCTCACAAAATGCAATAACTTACTATGTTTTTGACAACCACCAGTTTTCCATCCCACCTTAGACATAAAATTCAGTAAAAGCTTCAGTGTTCCTGAATACAACACTACTTCATCAACATGTCCTGTGGACGTTATGATGACCTATGTTTCTGCCATCCTTCTTTCCCAGATCACCTATACTATTCACCAAACTGTGAATATATGGCAGTTAAGGCACCCAGTTAAGGAACAGGAGAGAAGGACAAAAGTAAGGAGAAAGGATAAAGCTGAGAATCACACATTTCCATGAACAAAAGAAAGAAAAAGTATGTTCCATAAATTCCAACCCCTAATACAAGTTTTCAATAGGGCAATGATTCTGCTCCTGAAGCTGAAAGCATGGTCGACATGGAAATAACTCAGCTTCATATCAAACAACATTTTTATTGAAAATTCCACTTACATTTTCACTTTCCTAAGGGATATTCCACAGCAAATGCCAGTAGCTGCACGGATCTTTGAAAGAGATGCTAGATGAAATAGGTGAAAGTACATTTCAACAGACAAGACTTAAAATCACATGTATTGTAGCTTTTATGGAAAATATGATGCCTACTTATTTTGCACCAGTATCTTTTTCATTCTAGGGGCATGCATCTTTTCTCTCTTTTATCCTGTCCCTCATTTGAGGTCACCAGGTCACACACTACCCATTACAATGAATAAGCGGAACCTCCTTTAACTTTGGGGTGAATTGAACCATATTTACTGAATTATTTCTCACTTGTGTGAAGTTTAGTTTAAAATGCATTTTAAACCCACAGTCTTTGAGTAATTTGAAATTAAAAACGTGAAGTTATTTTTCATGGGCTAGAACAATAGCTTTTATATCTGTTGGCACATACAACTGACAGGGGACTGGCAACAGGCAATTTGCAGCATGACTTGCCAACGCTTGTATGCATATTTCTAAGAATAACTCAGTGTCCAAGAATTTGGCCTGTTGTATCACAAGCCAAGACTAGCTGACAGCTGTTTTAAATTACAGGGGACTGAATGATATTAGCTTTATTGTAGTTGGACTGATATTCTGCTTTCTCTTAATCATCTTAATTTTCTGATTTGTCCTTTAGCCAGCAGTTGCACAGCATTTATTTATAACACTCTGGGTTTAAGTTGCAAATGACAGATTGGTTGGATTGTCTCGTACACATGGAAAATGATCAAAGTGAAGGACTACACAGTTACGGAAATCTAAGCTTCTTTGCAAGGGACTGCCTATAGATCCAAGGCTAGGATTTTCCTTACATAGCAGAAAAGACTGACTCTCAAACAGACCTATTTTAATTTCCTAGAAGGAAGGCATTTCTTCCAAGATTTGCACACTATTGTGAGCTACATAATCACATCCCATTTATTTTCTTCTTGGGGAGAAAGAGAAAAGGTTAGCCATGAACCCACAAACTGTAATGCACCTCAATTATTTACAGGTTTCAAAACTTGTTTATTATATCAAGAACTAATGTCTACTCAGAGCCAAATCTTGATCACATTATAGCCAATAGTTAATTTTCCAAAGGCTTTTCTGGGACCAGGATACAGCTATTAAACTTACTCTCATGTGAACTTTTAACAGTTCATTAGAAATTTCCTATTCCTTCAGGAGAAAACAAATGGATACAGATCTTGTTTTGTTCACTTGACAAAATAATGAAAGAGCTCATTTACAAGGAACAGCAAAAAACCCGAACAGAAGATTCCAATTCAGGGTGCAGGTAGGAATCTTTCCTCTCTGCTCAGCATTGGAAAACCCCACGTGGGGTCCCGTGTCTAGCTTTAGCCACTACTCTTAAAGCAAGAAGCAGGCAAATTTCAGAGTCTACAGGAAAGCAACAAAGTAATCAGCCTAAATATAAGTCATACAAAGCAATGAGAAATGTGGGAAGGTGATGTCAGAATGGAATACTACATATTAACAGTCTTCAACTGTGTGAAAGGCTACAGCATAACAGGAAGGATAAGCCCATTCTCCATTTTCAAGGATACTAAACCGAGATGCAGCAGGCTTAAACTCTGCAGCAAGAAAAACATTGGATAAGACTCTTGGGAAAGGCTCTTTCATGGAAGGGTAGTGAAGCAATGGAATTGCCTGACAGAAAAGGTGAGAAGTATCTGTCCCCAAAGGTTTTTGAAAATAGCTTGATCATATCACAGGTGGAGAGATGAGTAAGCTGACCTTGCAAGGGATCTCACAATTCTATCTTCTAAGATCCTGTGATCTGTAGGGTTTGCTAATACTCTTCTAGTATATTTAAACCCAATACACTGGATAATAACCTTTATTATTTGTCATTACTATTCTAATTCCACATATCTGGAGTCAATAAACAGTGTAATGCTCAATGCCATTTAAAATATACTGTCTAGATGCTTTCTTGGTTCTGCTGAAGCAATACCACAGCAGTGGTAGGACTTCATTGACATTAAAAAAAAAAAAAGTAAACAATAAGTAAAACAAACAAAGTATCACACTTAGATACTGATCTCAAAAGACTCCAGTCACTGGGAGATGGGCCATATCCTTGTGTGTCAATAGTTTGAAGGCTAAGTCCTTTATTTTGTTTTAGTCTATATTCAGCTCACAAAAGAAATATTAAAGGAAACACAAGACAGAAGACAACGTATAAGAATGACAATATGTGTCACCTTATTTTGAGCATATTGCATTGGTCAAGCATGATAGTACAGTCAAGGTGGAGCTGAGTCTTGCATTTAGCACTGTGGTCTACCTGCCTTGCTGTATACAAAGAACCCCATATGACATTCTACCTTATGAAGCTTCTAATTAATTATACGTTCTTAATTGTATTGAAGTACACCCTCAGCTAGTTGTTGAACTGCTGATATTTACTACTAAGCAACAAAATTGTGAAAGAAAAAGACATCAAAAGAACAGTGGCCAGTAGATGAGGGGAGGTGATTCTGCCCCTCTACTCCACTCTGATGAGACCCCACCAGGAGTACTGCATCCAGCTCTGGAGTCCTCAGCACAAGAAGGACATGGACATGTTGGAGCAGGTGAAGGGCCACAAAAATGATCAGAGGAATGGAGCATCTCTCCTGTAAGGACAGCCTAAGAGAGTTGGGATTATTCAGCCTGGAGAAGAGAAGGCCTTTCAATGCTTGAGGGGGACCTACAAGAAAGACAGGGACACTCTTTTTAGCAGAGCCTGCTGCAATGGGACAAGAGGGAACAGTTTTAAACTAAAAGACAGTAGATGTTACAAAGAATGTTTTACAACGAGAGTGGTGAAACACCGGAGCAGATTGCCCAGAGAGATGGTCTAAGTCCCATCCCTGGAAACATTCAAGGTCAGGTTGGACAGGACTGAGCAATTGGATCTAGTTAAAGATGTCCCTGCTCACTGAAGGGGGGTTGGACCTTTTAAAGGTCCCTTCCAACTTAAACCTATGATTCTATGAACTATTTTTTAAAAATTTATGTCTCCCTGGTATAATGAACATAAGAAATTTTCCATGCTCATACAATGAAGTTTTCTGCATATTAGTGGCTCTGTGATCTTTTGCATCACAAACCTAACACTTCAGAGAACACGATGTGTTCTGTAAAGAGCCAGGACATGTTCAGTAAAGCCTGCCAATTTTGCAAAAACAGCAATGAAGAATGAAAATAAGTAAAGTGTTTGTATGCTACAGTGATAAACAGTAGTGATAGCACTGATGCTGCAGCTGTGGCCTCCTTCAGGAGCACTCCCTCCACAGGCAAACCAGAGCTGACAC
>NW_010408978.1:40356-50887 GCF_000710305.1 Buceros rhinoceros silvestris
AGCACCCCCCCCACAGGCAAACCAGAGCTGACCCTCTTTCCACCAGTATTCCTTCCTTCACACACACACACAGAGGGGGTTTTTTGCTTTTTTTTTTTTTTTACTTTTGTTAAAAAACTTGTCTCAGTAGGTTCTTTATTCTTTTGGTCTAACTCCCATGTCCACACACTTAAGTCATTTTCATGTTTATTACTTTGTTCCATTGTCTTGTGGGGATTCCCTTTAATTCAGTATGTGGGGATTGCAAGGGATTAATGGAAAAAAAGGATTAATGGAAAAAAGAGTAAAACACCCAAATCTCTCATGATTCCAGAAGTGGATAATTTCTCTTTATCTTTTCAGCTATCTCTCACTGAGTTGTCCGTTAAAGTAACCACACTGAACCATTCTTCCTTCTAAAGGTGGTATGCTTTTGGAATGGGATTTATTTTTAATCAGCACTAACAATCTATTATGGTCTACAGAGCATGCTCAGTATGAAAGGGATAAATCTTCAAAGCGAAGTATAAAAATCTGTTAATCATTATATGGATTTTGCGGGTGTACCTCCAGCTTGCTACTTTGAAAACTTGCCCCTTTGCCTGTCTTGAACTGACTGAGGAATTTCCAGATCTGGTGTATCATTAGAAATAAAGTACTGGATTGTGCACTAATGGCACTGTTTGAAATTTAAACATACCGGGCTTTCTATATATGAAAAAGAAAGTATTTCCAAGGAATGCTTGGAATGTATTCAGCAAAGAAATATATTTAATTATATTGAAACAGAATCCTAACTTTATTATAGATGACTACTCTTGCTGATAGCAAAGGACAAAGAAGGATTTTAGGAAAGAATTGCAAAAATATGGTCTAATGGAATAAGGGCTAAACAAGATTAAGGAACAGAGGTGCTAAACTTACCATGCTTATGCCACATTAATCTTTTCATTAATACATAAAGCAAAAAAATCACAACTTTCCATCTCAAGTCATTATGTTGATGGGACATCTTTGATCTGAAAAGCCAGCAATGATCCCAATGGGAAGCCAGAAGTGTTTTTGATTATTATCTGTAAAGTCTAAAATTCCTTAGGTGAAATTCAGTATGAAATCCATCCATGCAATGATGAAGGTGAGTGAATATGTCAACATCTGTGCTTTATTAAAGCTGGACTATTTTTACTAGGCACTGAACCAGAGAGACCAAATACCCTGATAAAACCAGAAACTCCAGGAAGGGCTCTTTGAAGGTATTTTTGCTGTCATGTTACTGAAAAATACAACTTAACGCTATTTTCCTACATGTTCAATATAACCAGTTTGTCTCACTGCACATAGTGATCCGAAACTGTCATCTTCCAGAAACATACAGGGAATGAGAGAGATTTCTTTCACTCACCATGGGTATCAAACGGATCATGAAAATTTGTTTTCCAATATTCTGAGTAAGGACGTTTCCATCAAATGCGGGTTAAGTGTTGCCAGGCAAAATCTAAAATAAGTAATTAGGTTTATATCTTATTAGGATAAATTACTAGGATCTTAGACTTCCAGAGATGTGATTTTATTGAAACAAAAATCAGAAAAAGTGTATCTGAATTCTCTGATGAATGGTGTAAAGGAAATATTTGTAAGTGCAAAATTTGAAGAAACTATAATAACTCTGTCATCTGAGTTCCTGTTTAGCACAGACTAGAATGTTCCCCCTCTGCTAAAGCTAGTAAATATTGCTGGTGTGTAGCAGATATATCAGAAAGACAATCAACACTGTTTTGGAGACACTGGAGACAGAGATTTCACAAACAGAAAAACCACCATAGGCAGTGAACAGAAAATTAGAGACTCTGGAAGCTGCTGGTTCAAACTCCTTGTTACTGAACAGAATCATTCCTCAATCTCTGCGCTCAGCAAACCACGTCTTAATCCTAATGCAGATGTGCTATTTCAAGAAAGAGTGACTCTCAATGTACCTCTGTGAACAGATTGTCAACAGAGCTTTTCTTCATAGCTGAGGAAGCATTAGTAAATATTAATTTCTGCATTCTTACTGCAGTTCAATTCCCATATATTCATATATGTCAGAACTCAATTTTTGTTAAATCTGCAAGAGGCTGAAAAATTAGGCGGCATGGAAAGTACAAAACCCACTAAAATCTGCTAGAGACAGCCTCACTAAGCTATGCAAAGAAGACCCGCTGTAAAAAACCCCACCTTATAATCTGTGTAATTCATGTTAATTTAATTGGTTGTTCCCAGTACATTTGTCCTGTTTATTTCCACAGAATGTCGCATGACTCTTTGGAGGTTGCTCATTAGCCGTGCCTAGAGAACTATGGCAGACATGCAAATGCTGTGAGCCAGAAGATAATTTAAATCAAAGAAGGTACTAAACCAAAATTAAATTACAAACAAATTACAAAAGCATTTTAACACTTCACAATTGACTGTGGCTGTTACAGTCTGTCAGGAGGTAAATAGAAGATTATTCAAGTCTGTTACAGTCCAAGGGACTTCTGTCCCATTTCCATCAAATTACTCTGATTAAAATATCTGATGATAGTATAGAAGTATAGGAGTAAAAATACAAATTAGTATCAACGTCACTACAATACTGTCTCTGGAAGTTCAAAGAAACTTTTAGAGAGCCCTCCAAATATTTTCACCAAACTTTTTTTCCCTTGAAAAAGCTGTTATGTTTTGCTAGGAGACCTATTTGGCCAGGTAAAGGAAACAAAACACACCTTGCTGATTGGTACCAGGCTCCAGCACTTTCCTGGGAAGTGGTGCCAGTCCCTGTCCCACGTGCTGTTGAGCTCTGGACTCCATGAGTCCCCACAGTGACGGGAAGTTGCACATTCAACATTCTATGCTAGTTCCAGCAGCCATAAAGCAGTGACCAAAGACACACTGGTTTGTTTTGAAAAAACACTGAGGAGTTGTTTTCACTTCAAAAGGAAAGACAACAATTGTCAAAGCATGGACTTTGCCATGAAAACTGGCTGAGGCATTCCATCCTTCTCTTCAACATGGAAGGGCTGTAAATATTGCCTGAGCATTAAAGTCAAAAGGGCACTCACTTGTTCCTCTTTCTCCCCAGCGGAATGGAGGCTTGTCAACAAATCATGTATAAATTAGCCCTCATAACTGCATGCAAGGAAGTGGATCTGAGCAGAAGTTGGATGGTGTAAAGATCTCCCATTCTTCATTGCCCTGCTTTTCAGAGTGTTTTCTCTAAATGTTACAGCATTTACAGTGCAGTGCCGTGGTACTGATCAGATAGTCTTCTGCATGAAGAATATCTGCAGAATATGTATCTTCACCCTCTTTGTTCTGCTGATGAAAGGTCTTGCCAGAAGCTGGTTTGATTCTGTGACACATCACCAAGCAAGCTCGAGCCCACCGCATCTAGTTGTAAGAGACAATGCTTCCTTTAGTCAGCACAGAGAAACTGCGATCATCTGCAGGTCCCTGACCGTTTCCCCCCTTGCATTCCCCATTCTAAACACACAGGAATGTGGGAGGTAAAACAGGAAGAAGATCTGTCATAGCCTTTAATGTCAAAACTCAACCTCACGGGATTCTCTCAATGCACTTAGGCAGAATGCTGCTTGGATATATGCTTATGGCACAGAGGCACCATGCAGATTTCAATCCTCCACACCAGTTCAATGAAGATAGATGCCACTCCCCAGTTTCAACACTAAGTGGATATATTTTTACCGTAACCCTTGAGTCCCTGCAATAGGAAAATGTTTCCCCAGTATTTGAGCTTCTAAGAATGTCCTAAGTCCTAATATTCCCTTTTTTTTCTCCCTGAGCTCTGGTGATTTCCCTCCTTATCTCAGAAGCTGATTCAAAGCTCACTGAAGGCAACAGAAAACTTGAAGACTGGTTCAAGAAGGAAAAGTATTTACAGCGCATGTAGGCATTGTGTTACTCTTTTCACTGTGTTTTCCAGCGTGAGATAATGTCTGCTCTTCTTGTTGCAAACAAGGAGCTATCTTCTGTCTCTTAACATGCCTACTAAGATCTTGTACATTCCAATGATATTTTAAGCCAGAAGGTCTTAAAGTATAGGTCGTGACACATTGCCCGAGGGTCATAAACCTATTCCCTTTCACTGTCTCTGGTCTGTCACTGAAGCAGACTTGCTTAGTCACTTGCCAATAGTCCTCCCCGGATCGCAGCAGCACTCTATAAATCACTGTACCCATTCCTGCATGTTCACTTTGAAGCAGCGTGGGAATACGCCCAGTGGTCTGTGGGACTCATCTAAGAAGGTCAGGGAGAAAATAAGCAACTGTGGAGTCACGGTAGGAAATGAGGTTGAGGACACCTCATCACAGCAATTAGCAAGATAGATGATACCAAACAGCTCATGATGTGATAAAGTTTTTAAGTGTCCAAGGATTACTGAAGGACACGGAGTGGGGAGTATCAAAACTCAATGGGAACAAGATCACAAAAGCACCTTCTGTGTGGATCTGCCCCTTAGTGGCACGAGGGCACAAACCTCATTGCAAGTCCATAAGAACTGTGATCCCTGGTTGTTTTTCAAGTTGTAGACAAAGGAGGAGGAAAAAAAAAAAAGATGTAACTGGAAAACTCTGTCTTCCCCTTTGATCTCCGGATTGTCAAGCAAACAAATAATGAAGTCCCTTGAATCTGCCTTAGCGGTGCAGGTAACAGCAAATTCCCCTCACAGCATAATTGCACGTGTCCAGTTCCTCCGGTGTATTTGGCTGATGATTCCTTGTATTCATGTAACTTCTCTAGATGAATGATGATTCTTGGTCTGTTAAATAAAGCTCTTGCATTGCACCATACAGTGCCTGGCATGTAGATGCCAGCCAGCAATAACCTGGATGTCATGGGAGGGGGAAAGAAACAAACGGATTTCCATTAAAATGGAATCATGTGGATGGAGAAAACTAAACGTATTATACTGGAAATCAAGTCACATCTATGTAAAGTATCTGCAGAGCTGCTTTCATTGGGAGTGTTTTCCTTAGGGCTCCAGGCATTTTTAAGGCAACTTTCTTAACCCTTTGGTAGAGACTGACAGCAGAAGAAAAGCTAATCACAGATGATTCTTTGTAAAGTGGTGCGGAAGACAACATGGTTTAGGTCAGACGTAAAACTAGTGCAGTCCTCTGGCTGTGTCACTTGACAGCTCTACAGATTTCTTTTTTATGCCTGAGATGTATTTAAGGGATCCAATCAGAAGTGAAAGCCTTTCAACAAAGCAAGGTTCACAGAGAGGGGTGATAGCGTCTCTTATACCAAATAACAGTGGCCCTTCCTACAAACTTTTTCTTATATATATCCTTGGATCATCTTGGCCCCAACATTGTTACTACAATGACAAAATAGTAAAATATTTCAAAATATAGGAATTATTTCTGTACTGTGAGTAAAGTAGCACATGGGCAAAATACTGTTCCAAATGAACACATCTGCTGCGTCTGAGGCAAGACTCCCACATGGCTGTCAGGTAACCTGGCAAAAGAAAGTGGCTTTAATAGGCAATACATGTTCTTTGCCCAAAGCAAGCATAAAAAATGATTTCTTGATTGATTCTGGGCATTTTCATAAGGACCTCTAGATAAAAAGTTCTCCAGCAGGCATGATTTTTCTATACCGGCTAGTGAAACACCTCTTTGAAGCAGCCACTGCCAGTCCTTGATTTAGAGCCGGTACTTTGCCAGCAGATGTTGTCGATACTTTCTTGGTATTTCCTACTCCTTACTATTTTGCTGATTTCAACTGGCAGGGTGAGACTGCACTTGATAAAACATCCCATCTTGCAGTGATATTTCCTCTGTTCCAGGTTGTCCTCTCACTTTGGGTTTACGGTGCCGTAGGACATTTGCCTTCTGCTAACTTGTTTCTCACTAGTCATGTTGGGAATTAATCTAAGAGGAAGGGAAAGGGAAGGGAAAGGGAAGGGAAAGGGAAGGGAAAGGGAAGGGAAAGGGAAGGGAAGGGAAGGGAAATTTTCTAATTTTGACTTGCATTCGTGCAATCCAAAGACACCTTGTAAATCTGACTGACTGCAGTCTCAGTCTCATATCAGGGAGAGAGGTTAGTACTTTTTTTGAGTTTCAGACCAGTGCATGCTGCAGTGCACTTGTGAGAAGCATCCAGCTTTCTTAGCTTACAAAAGACTGTATCATTTGCAGTGAAAGGTTAAGCCATTGGCACATGCAGTCACTGCTTTATCACTAACATAGGTCCTTTTTTTAGTACAGTCCAGCCCACAGCCCTAGGAGAGCATATAATAACTTGTGGCACCGTTTTAAAAACAAAGCCTTTGTAAATGCCAACCACAACAACCTTAAGAACTGCAGGAACTATTCTGGGGGAATAATCACCTTATTATTGCAGAGACATCTCACAATATTCCCGCCAGAAAAGACTGGCCTGAGCAGAAACACTGCTGACTGTTTTGAATTCTCCTGAAAATGCCTCTGCTGACAAGCAGGCTTTACCTCATTCGTATTTCAGGAGAAGCTGAAGTAATCAAGGAAAGTTGTGTGAACCCAGACCCTGCTTTCTGAAATTTAGGATCCAGGGCTCAACTCCTCTTCTGTGGTAAAGTTTTCAGAAACACCTAGGATTTCAATCCTAAGGCAGTCAGTGTTGTTTTGAGATGATCCCTTGGTACTGCTCCCTTACTGCATCTTTATTTAACTGGTTTTGTAGTTAGATCACAGGATCAATAGCAGGGATGGCTCCTTCAGTCCCAGTTTTCAAAATCCCTTACAAGTTCTTTTGAAAAATAATTTCTGTGAGGAAAAATACAGTAAACAGGCACCTTTTAATGTCATTAGTAGGGTAATGCTTAATCTGGGGATGTGCGAAAAAGGAGGCTAACGTAGCATTTGCACTGACTGCCAAGTCGAGACAAGCTACTGATTGCTGGCAACAACTCAGCGAGCTAGGAGTTATCTTTATCTCTTTTGGCTTGTCAGGAGGATTACATTTTGACTGTTTCTAGAGCTGGGAAAGGTGTAGAGGAGGTGTCTCTCTTCAGTAAATCACAGTGAAGTAGAGCAGAGGATCTCAGTACAGAAGAACATCTAGAAACTAAGAAAGGGAATTAATCTGATTTAATTGGAGATGCTGAATCTCTATCTGACTGCAGATACTGCATCCTCCAACTCCTGGGAATATTAGAGTGGTTTTATGTTGTTTTGAATGAGTTTGGGTCCAACTTGACAATGTTTTGCAGAATTCCTTATATGTGCAAAACGTTCTATTGACCCAGAGTCATTTACTGTGCTCCACGGACTTTACTAGATGAGCTGAAGAAGGAGCAGGGCTGCTGCATTGATGATCATCAGAGCTGGCCTTAGGTTAAATCGTTCTTCAAATATTGCTTCAAATATTCAAGTATTGTGCACAAGGTGGACTCCTCCAGTGCTGAACATGGAGTGCAGGAACAGAAGTTCCCGTGTGGACATCCCTACCGCTGGTCACCAAAACGAGCACTGTTCTTGGCAGTTTTTGATTGATGCCTGCTATGGTGGTTTAGGATTTGGCACACTTTCGGTAGCAGGGGATGGGTCTGCTAGCGTGGTCCCTGTAAGAAGCTTCATGAAAAGAACTCCCCGGGCTCCAATTCAGCCCTGCCTCTGGCCAAGGCTGTGGCAGTCAGGTCCTCTGCAAATAAACCTGTTTAAGAGGGGAAATGCCTTTGGGAGTGCCTTTTGATTTTGGGGCTCTCTTTTGTTTTGGAGGGGGTAGGGCAGAAGGAGAAGAGACCGTGTAGTCAAAACTAGGAGAAGGTTGAGGAGACACGCCTGTACATTTCCCCTTGGCCCATAGCAAGTTGACAGGCCAAATCCCTACAGTCCTCAAAGAGCACTGATGGGAAAATGGACGGGCTGCAGAGAGCCTGGGAGAGGCCCGCGATGCAGAGACCCGGGCAGAGACCCATGTTACAGAGAGCTGCAGATCCCGTAAAAGGCCATGACTTTAAGGAGGATTGGCGCTGGTTCAGCCTGGCAGTGGGAGAACTGACCCTGGCAGCAGACCCCCACATGAGCCAGAGAACTTCACAGATGACTGTTTCCTGTGGGGGGATGCCACATGGATGCAAGGAACAGTGAAGAGGGTTTCCTGTGAAGGGGAAGTGGCATGAACAGCATGGAGAGGTCTAAGACTGACTGCACTCCCCATCCTGTGCTCCCCTGCCCTCCTCTGGCTCCGAGGGGGTGGGAGGCATAGTAAAGCCGGTCCTGGGAAGGATGGAGGGGTGGGGGAAGATGTATTTAAGATCTGTTCTTTCTGTCCACCTCTGGTTTAATTGCTGATTTGTTTACATTTTTGTTGTTTGAATTAAATTGATTATGTTTCACCTAGTTGAGTCTGTCTTCTGCTCGTGACCATAAGTGGTGAATGAGTGCTCCCTCAACCCATGTCTTGACTCTTAAGTAGTTTGTTGTATCCTCCTGCAGAAAAAAGCAACTGTGTGTTGTTTAGTCACCAGCTGGGTCTAAACTGCGACACCTACCTATCCACTCCCGAGGTAAGTTAGGGGTCTAGCCAGTGTAGATATTTGTCCTGTGCCAAGTGCTTGTCAGCACCTTAGGTACTCTAATTCCTTTCAAACTCTAACTCACTGTCACCAGTACTACGTGTGCTTAGGAATACTTGAATACAGTTGATGATTTACGGCCTTTTACAAGGTGGTACTTTCCAATTAAGACAATAGCCATAATTAGGTAAGAAACTGAGTTTACCATTAAAGCCTCTTAGTCACTATGTTGCCCATGCAAACTGCTGACTGTATTTTGAAAGCAATAGAAAAATTAACTATGTTGTGCAGGTTAGTAACCCCAGTAGGCCCTTTAAATCACTGCAAACTCTGTTCTCCCAAGCATTAACCATTACACACGAAACTGCTCCCAACTCCTTTCCCACTCCTACAACTTCCCGTGTTCAAGCATTATTTAATCCAAAGTCATCTCTCATGTCTCCTCAGTTCCTTCATGTATAACCACGTCATTATGATTACTTGTTTTCCTAACTGGAGAAATGTTTGGAGTCTACAGTTATCACCTTTTTTGACACTAGTTGTTCTAAACGATGAACTCAACTCTTTTCCATTAAATTCCCATGATAAGCAAAGGTAAGCAGGACAGAATATATTAAAAAATGTTTAGGAATGTTGAAACAAGGCACTTGCTTCTTCAGCTTAGCAAGAAAAGTGACTACTATTGGGCAGTTCCCTGTAGGATTGAGAAAGACAGACAAAAGAAGAATGTTATCTATTCCTGAACACGGTATTTCTAATTGTCCAAAATTTGTAGAATAATAAAGTTTTAATCAAGTTCAGGAGCAGGAAGGCATTTTCCCCTCTCAGCTATTTCTTCTCTAAACAAGTCTAATCCTCCCAACATCCAAATGAGATGACTAACAAAACAGTCGGTGTGGGGGAGCCATTTTCCTGCTCTATACTGAAGCAATAAATCTACAAGATGAGCATAGAACCCATCTAAGCAATGCTATTGCCTTTTCCACCAAGCCTCACTGCCTTCTTGGCCCACACCTATTTTGGAGGCACAGCACTACATGTGGTGCTGGAGGAACCTCTCTGTTCCTTTGACCACAAGCCCAAAGCTGAGCCAGGCTGCAGACATGCCCTGCAAGATCAGGTTGATCTCAAAGGCATGCCAGGCCAGTGATACCTGTGAGTATCTTGATTGTCCACCTAGTCTTTTCCACAGCACTCATGCTGACCTACTCTCAACCCTGTGAAGCACACAACTGTGGAAGAAATCTGTCAAGGATGTTGTGACTTTCTGGGTTTGAATCTCTTCATTATTTCACTTATTTTTATTGGACATAAATGTAAATGCTAGGTTAATTACATCATGCAGTTAAAGTAGAGAATGAAAGTGGGCATCAAAGAGCAGATATCCCATAAATCCTTGTAACAAACTGAAAGGACTCAAAGCTCAAACTGATGGCATTTCACTAGTGGTAATGGGGGTTGGGTTACTCCGGTGGAAAGTTTTCTCTCAGCAATGGAAGAGTTTTCAAAGGTTGATTAATTTATTGCACTCTGCTCTTTCCGGTACGCAGCATTGGATGAGAGAAGAATTGGAGAGGAAGTCCACTGGTTTCTTATCTTTCGTGATGCCATTAAACAGTTGATGGCATCATCTTTTCTAAACATCTGGAAGTTAAGGTAAGCCAGTTACTTTCTCCCAGACAGAAGAGACAGCTTTCTAAACCCAAGGGGGATTATGTCATGCAGCTTTAGCTTAGTGTTTAGTGGGTAAAGCAGGACACCGTTTACTCCAGGCATGCTGCCTATAACCCATCCATCATTAACTTCCACCTCTCAGAAGGGATGCTTGACCCATGCTTCTCTCTACACCTAGTAGACCCTGTTGAGGAAACTGCAAAAATGGCAGCCCCAAATCTTCCATGCAAAGGATGGGACCTGCTCTAGGCACGCCACACATTTCCAGCTCCTCTTTCCTAAATTCTCAAGTGGGATGGGACTCATGCATACATTTTCTGCACAGGCAGCATG
>NW_010408978.1:50988-64777 GCF_000710305.1 Buceros rhinoceros silvestris
GTGAGAAGACTGCTGAGGCTTCAGAAGAGCATGTCCTTGGCTCCAGAAGCACCAGGCTGCTCTGGGCAGTGCTAATGCGCGTTGCAGCAGCCTTTCTTGGCCCTGGCGATGCTCACCCTAAACTCTACATCTATTCTGACTTTATCCTCCCTCATGCACAATGGAGTTAAATAAAATTGGTGAAGAGAAGAAAACCTTGGAGAATGAGTGAGACAGAAAAGAAAGTAACGCATTATGCTCCTGCCCTGCTTCATCCTTAACAGTCAGATTTTGCCTCAATATCTGCACTCTGCAACAAGTCTCAGGCTGTTCTTCTACCCTCACAACCATCTGAACTCTGGTACGAGGACTCAGTGACAGCCATGATAGGGTGACAAGAGTGAATCCCTGTTTCTGGGAAAAGAATGGGGGTAGCCCTTGAATTTGAATGCACGTGACTTTTTCAACACACTAGTGCATACCCATTTCTGCTATATGCTTAGATGGTTTGAACCACTCATAGTGGCAAGATCAGGGGGAGTTTTCTCTACAGACCCACTACATCAACTTTTCTCAGTTCCTCATTATTATGGTTATGTAAACTCATAAAAAATACAAATTAATCTCTTTTCAGCAACTCACAGCCACTCAGATTTTGACAGAAATGGGAAATCACAGTCAGAAAAACTAAATCCTGCCTTTGTTTCCTGAACTTTAAACTACAGATTAATTTGACAGATGTCCGATAACCTCATTAATATTGCTATTGTCTGTCTCTGAATAAGCCTGGTGATCAGTATGCACTTCTGGCACACACATATTTTAATAGCATGCTCATTACTATAAAAAAATGTAAACCACATTAACTAGATTTTTTTTCCACACAGTCATGAAAAATGCATTTGAAAAGGGGATTTGTAATGTTTCCAATTTCATGAAAAAGCCTGTAGAAAGAACTGGAAAATACTTAAAATCTGTTGTAAGGAATCACATGGGTTGGAATGCTTTCACCTCTCCCTGCATGGCAAAGCTGGTTCCACTTCCCAAGGATCCACTGGCACCGGGCCTATGGCAGCGTGGCTGGACCAGGAGGAATGCCTAGAGGAAGGGGGCTGCAGCCAGTGCACTTCCATCTTGCAGTGGTATCCGGCTCCTGCAACAACTTTGCAAAACCACAAGCTTTTAGGCACAATCTCAAGCATCCCTCAGACTTCTCCTAAATGCTCTGAGAGGCTTGCTGGCCCATGGCACATGTTTCATGGAAGAACCATCACTTTGCCCTGAAAGTTCAACTGCAGCTTATACAGACCCAGAGGTTCAGCCTTCATAGAACAGATTTTCAGCATCAGTTGAGCAAATCGTCTCCGAGCACAATGTGTTTCTGCACCCCGTGAGGCAGCGTTTCAGCTCGAGTAGCTGACACTTATTTGTGTCTTGGATCTATAGGGTACATAGCTTGAGGAGGAGGCAAAACTGGTGACCACTTGAAGGCCTTCAAGCAGGCCTTTTAGGATGAAAAATGAACTGTAGCGTTTCATGCAGTTTCACTGCTTCAGTCTAATCTCCAGGCACATTCCAGCAGCTCTCTATACACTATACTTGCATGTCAGACTGGCTCTTTCTTCAGAATGGCACCTTTCTCCCTCATACGGACCCACATCATCAGCCCTTCTACACACCTTCCTGTAATCAATCCTCTTCTCACCCATCCCAAGCATACGCAACCTGAAGCATGTCTGGATCCAGTAGCTCTTTAGTCTTCTTTGTTCTCCTGAAAGCAGACAATTTCTGCTTCTAAACCTCACAACCTGGGGAACTCAAAAAAAGCAATTAGAAAACGGGTGTCTGTCTGAGGTAAAGGAGACATGGCAGGAAGAGAAGTAGAAGAATTAATGCAACCAAATTGATCCAAGACCTTTTCAGAGACTTTGTTTGGGAGTTTGGGAATAAGGCCAGGTCAATTAGTCTACCTGAAGTCCCCAAAAGATGTCACGAAGACAAACATGAGATGACTAACGTAAAGCTTTCAGGATTTCTGTAGGTAAAGATCCCAAGGCACAGCCCCTACTTTCCCGGCACTCTCTTTTCCTCCCCTTTTGGTAAGGTGACAAGAGTCATTTGAGAAACTGGACAAGCAAGTCAGGAGGAAACATAAATCATCTCGCAAGCCCAGTGAAATATGTTTGTCTAACTTTTCACTCCAATCCGATCTCATGGGAATTTGCTAGGCTGCGATTGCTACTCCTACCACCCAAGCTAACCATGAGCATGGCTGACTGATGTTCCTTTTTCCAGACTTGCCAAAGTTCTCACTCTGATGAAGCTTTTCCCATTCTTGTCTTGAAGAGGATTCTATTAATACCTCCCCTCCTTTTTTTTTGGCAGCCTGTTCTGAAACGCTAAATCCTTATTTCCTCGGCAGGGGTATAATATCTTCTCTTATTAAAAATACTGAAACACAAGCTACCCAGAGGTGTGTTTTATTTGATGTGAAGAGATTCAGTAAAAATGCTTCCCTGGGACAGCTAGTGTTTCAGCCGTCCTGCAAGGACTTGGCAAAGGTTCCAAATGTTCTGCTGGACTCTCTCTTTCAGATTTTATTAACCCCTTTCAAAAACAGTAATTTCCACTGTTTCCAAGTGAGGGCGGATGGAAATTTCCAAGTCATTTGCCTGGACTATGGCATGGGCAAAGAGGAAGACTGAGTCTCTTCTGATTAATCGCTTGGGGAGTGGAGAGAATAAGGATGATTAAAAACCCCCCTGTGCTTCTACAACTGGCTACAGCAGCGTTTTACAAACAGGCAATGAACTTGGCCTCCTAAGACAGTGACCACCAAAGTGTTCCCATCATCAGCCTGTAATGCTGCAGAGTCTCACTGTGAGGGGGCGGGAGAGAGCTGGAACCCTGCCTGCAAAAGGTCAAGAGAATAAGAAAGGAGCAGTCAAGGGACCAGCATTTGGTGGAGTGACAACAGAGTTGCTAATGCTTGTGTGCTCTTCAAATACAAGGTCATTGGCATGGAGGGAGAGAGGCGTAAGCAGATCTCCCACGTTGTGTGTGTGACAGAAGGAATCTCTGCACCACGGTATGGCTATCCCAAAGGAGAGAAGTTAGTGACATGCCAGAGAAGACCGTCCCAAACCCGCTGAGAGCCCTTGGCCACGTTTAAAGACTCTGAGCTCTGGCCATCTCTCGGTGAAGCCAATGTGTGTCTTTCCATTGACTTAGATGAAAATTGGGATGCATCACACTTGCTCTCATTTTTGGTTTACATTTGGGTTATCTGTGACAGACATCTCTCAGGTGTAGTTCACTAGGTATTTAACTTCCTACTGAGCAAGTTCCCAAGCCACTTCCCTTTTTAAGTCTTTCTTAGGGAATCCCAGCGAACAACCCCCTTCTCCCTCTCCACCTTTGGTTGATTTTTCATTCATAGGTCTCTTTTTGTCAGACTCCTGGCTGATGGGCTGTCATTGGACTGTTTAATCAAGCTGACAGCTAATGAAGTGGATGTCTGATCATCAAATAGAATCTTCCAACGCAAGCTGAAAGTCCTCAATTGTTGCTCTAAACTCTCATCTCCTCTTGGCGATATCAGCAAAGCTTTCCTTCCTTAAAGCACTTGAGAATCTCATATTCTCATATTTTAGTAACACAACTGTTTTGGTCAAAGTCAAAATCTGTCAGGCTAGAACTGTCTGTGTTTTGAAGAAAATGGTCACTGTTTAGGTAAGCAGAAAACCCATCAGAATGTGCAATGACCTTTTGACTGCATCAGATAACCTTTATTCCCCTGACCTGACTGGTCTACGACCTCTGACCAATCCCTGATCTTTCACCTTACTCACTGGTATTTCACCTGAGTGAAAATCCTGACCTTCACCTCAGTCTCTGACCTTTGTCGTTTGAGCCTGATCCGTGAACTTTGCCCCCATCAGTGACATTTGGCCCATACATGACACTTGACTTTGACACCCTGACATTTGACCAATACATGTTCTTTGACCACGACCTGTGACCTTTAAGCCTGATCCCTAACCTTTGATATTTTGACACAAGGCGTTATCTTTGACCCTTGACTCAATCACCGAGCTTTGACACCAACATATAACATTTGACATTTAACAATCAATAGCAATCTTTGACCCTGACCCTTGCCCTCTGACACCATCTGGTACCCCTGACACCAACAGAAACCATTGGTCCCGATCCATGCCCCTGACTTCGCTTTTGACCATGAACTTTGAAGTTTACCTCCATAACTTGACTTAATCTCAGACCGTTGATGTTTGACCTCTGAAACTGACCCAAACCCTGACCCCTATCCTAACCATAAATGCTTTGATATCCAACACCTTCGCCAACTAATTAACTGCACTTTAAACACAGAGAGATTGGGAAGCAAAGGAGCCGTCTGAACTCAAAGGAGAAATTGGCTGAAATTTCCTCTCTCAAAGCCCTTCTCTCCCCAATGGACCATAAAAAAAAAAGCTTGGGCTTTTCAGTGCTAGAACACAGGAGTTTTCTGTTTAACACCTTTGGCAAATGGGAAAATTACATTAAAACATACACCAGCAACGGCCTTCTAAAGAGGCCTTCTGCAAGTAGGTGCCGGTTCCTAGTTGAGCTACTAGCACTTGCGCATGACTACCTACACGTCACGCGAAAGCATGCTCGGAACACTGAGTATTTCCACATGTACATGTCTAAGAAATCAAGTTGTGGTTGGCTATAGCGGACAAAAATACATTAATAAATGAATAAAGGCTTTCCTTTTAGCAGTAATTCAGCCTCCCCGCAGTGAAGATAGAAGGTGCTCCAAGCCTCAGTCCCATCATGCGCATTCTTGCCAGGCATAACATTCCACAGAGAAGACAGCAGTTGTGTTATATCAGAGAAAACAAACTCCAGCTAGACTAAAAGAACAAGAACAAAAATCCCACTGCAGCTCATGCTTGTTTAGCCATAAGAGGAATGGTGAATATTTGGCTTCAGATTCAGAAAACCACAGGACCCAGCACATAACTGCTTGTCATTGGGAAAGTTTTTGATGGTTTTTGGTTTCCAAGTAGAAGATCCGCCACAGCAAAGCCAAGTGCAACTGCTGTCTCATCTGCCTGTGCGTGGGCGGCGTGGCGCTGCATGGGGAAGGCAGGGACTGATGGGGAAGATGGCCGATGGCTGTGTCCTGTGCAGGGCCTGGTTGCAGACACATGGGCAGTGCCCCATGCCCAGCTGCTCGCTGCACCTGGCAAGAGCCAGCTGTGTAAGAGCACACCATCCCAGAGCCCACAAAGCACTCGATGACCTACCACTAGAACAAAGATACTCTCACTGAGCTGCTGACAGAGACTTACAGCCACCAAAGCATTTCCCTTTCTACAGGATGGATATTCTTTTCTGGAGAGACCCTAAAGACCAGCCACCAATCCCTGCCCCAGCGAAGCCAACAAGAGCTTTGCCATGAACCTACAAGACACAGGGTTCTGCCCTACAAGGACTCATCCCTAATTGGTTTGGAAAGCTTCCTGAACAAGAAGAAGGGCAGGAGGCTTAAGACCAATGCACCACACTTCTTTCCAGGCACCGGTTGCGATAATATTAGCTAATGCTTCTCTACTCGTTCCACTGTTTCACAGTCGGCCGTGCAAGGTGTTAAACAAGCAGCCACAGGCCAACAGGACTTAAACACGTGCTCGACTTTAAGGGTACTAGTAAATCCTCTTGAATGCTGAATGTTAGGCTTTCCTGGGCTAGAGCCAAAGTGCTTCATCCCTTGCCAACTCTTAAGGACAGCGTCAAACAAGTCTCTCCAGGTACTGCTAAATAAAGCCCTCCATACAAGTATGCACATAGTTCCACCAACTATGTATATTATCGGGTTCTTCTACATCGACACGGATGGGACAGCTCAGGCTATTCTGTTTCAAGCTCCTTCTGTTTCACGCCTGCACTTTATGACTCTGATACAAGCACTTTGTTGCACAGAGAAGACAGGCTTTCAAAATGAACAGCATGGAGGATTCATTACCCTTAGCAGTAGTATTAACCCTGTAGCTAGAGTACGTTGGCTTTAGCATTATCCCCTTTGTGTTCTCTGGCTGGCATTTGCTCTGATCTGCTTTGGTTTTCAGCCCTCCACCAATCCTCTCATCCAACTGGAACAGTTGCCAAAAGGACTTTGAGAACACTGTTCAGGTTCCACACAATAAAGCAAACCACAGGAATGGGCTATTAGCATTAAAATTACAGAATCATTGAAGCACATTAAAGATAAACATGCCATCAATGGGAGTCAAGCAAGCATACCCCTGCAACATCACTTTGTAATAGCCCGGGTTCCTACCTGACACAGAAACCTTTGATTATGTACACACATACAACATGCCACGCTGTATTATTTATCCAGTGTCCTTCCCTTTCCACTGTTCACTTCTATTTTATCCCTAAGGATGCATGGCACGTTCCAACACGACAAAACAATTCGATCCTCTATCCCCAGGCTAAAAGAAGCACTGATACCTCTCTGGCTACTTCCATCACCAAAACAGGAGAGCGTTTCCTTAACCCTCCAAGTTGGCACCACTGTGATTTCACCAAATAACCAGCCATCCCTTTTATTCTACAGGACTTCGGTCTCTAACAAAAGCAACTTTTCCAAACACATGTAATTCTTTGAGATCAAAGCCAAAAATCCCACCTTTTTATACATTTCAGAGAGTGCCCAAAAGCCATTGACAATGACCCAGTTGCTGATATTCCCCTGTGCCTTCCAAACATCACATTGCCAGGTCCCTGTATCCTTCACTGCCATTCACACGTCACAGCCAATTCCCCTAAAACTCATGAGTTCGAGAGCCCGGCAGCGGATGAACGCAGCCGCTTCCTCCGTGTCACGGAACTGTTGGTGTGCCTACAGGTCAAAAATAGGCTTGAGGGGTCTATCTCAAGAGTTTTTCTCTCCACAGGATCAAGATCTTTCTGACCTGACAAACAGCCTTTGTCTGTGCGTCAGATGTCTAACGACCTGTCAGGGCTGCTGGGCAAAGAATCTGTGCAAATGTCGATGCACCAGCTGGGAAGTTAAGAGGAATGTTCATGCGAGGCCCCAGATTCCCTGGGAAAGGGGATGTTACAGTTTCATAAAACTATGCTTTTCAGGCAATTCCAGAGAAATTGGCTGGGAAGCAGCTCATACAGGTCACACAGTTACAGAGCGAGATCCACCGACATCAGTGACAACCTCTCCCTCTGATAAAGTGCAGGCTGGAATCGCAGCTGTGAGGAAAGAAGAAACCATGTATGCGGGGGGTGGGGGGGGTGCTGTTTTGGAACAGAATATTTTTTTGGCTATCAGAAGAGGTATTCCCAGCTTTTGGTGTGTTGCCTTTGTTCCTCAGACCAGGCCATTTATATAGTGCTGGCAGTCTGAGAAGAATTTCCCCGTGTTACATCAGCTCTACAGGGCTCAACTACAGCATACATCACTTTTCCACATGAGCAGCAGCTCCGGTTTCAGCAGCGAAGGTGCAAAGACGTGGTATTTGGCCACACATATTCGACACCTTTGAGGATTCAAGTGAGGGGTGGTGGGGCTGGGGGCCGCATTACCACAGGAAGGTCAGCCTTACCCAGAAGAAAAAGTGACACTGATAACTGAAGCCCCTACAAGGCTTGCCTAAACGTGTCTCTGTCCCCCCCACCAACTCAGGCCCACTGGCTAGGACACAGTTGGGCCTGTATTTCATCTGCTAAGGCCACACTGCCAAGGCTGCTTGAGCTCTGCCATGAAAAGTATGACGTCCTTCAGGAGCTCTTTGTGGCCCCCTCAAAGAAATTAACTGCTTGCCACAAGTACCAGTCTTTTTAGATCCGAGATACTGTAATGTACGCGCAGCCATGCCAAGCAGGGCATGTGAGACAGGAGGGGATTTCCTTTCTCCTTTCCACAGTGGATGTTTTTTCAAACCGAACAGGCACACTCCCCACAGAAGTCACAACACCCCTTCCTCTTCTTTAAAAATGTATTAGTAATTCAAAGAGTAATAATAGTAATAGTAGTAACAATAGAATAAATAATCTTATTTTTATGGATTAAAATGTGTGCAGAACAGCCAGCTGGATGTCCAAGTCCTTTTCCTGCACACCGCATTAGTCTTCAGTTTCACCAGTTTCACAGGATTTACTCTGTGCTTTATTTGCCATCTGAGGAGACTGATGTGAGTCAGACAACCCAGGCTTTCTCAGGCAAACCAACTACTGTCCACTACTTTCAGTGACACTGTAAGCACATGGGGTGGTTTGCCATTGAATCTACTTCCCAGAAAGCCTTCACAGAAGCATTAGAGTGGGGAGGAGAGCCCTCTGCTCTTCCTTACTCCACACCCTTGCAGAACAAGAGTGTTTACCCCTGTGAATCCTAGAGCAAACCCTACAGATGGGCATCTCCACTGATGGCAGACTGTCTCTGTCTCCAATGTCGCGTTTGGAATTTTTTTTTTTGTAATGTTACACAATCAGAGAGAATCATGCCTGCACAAACACACGTGTACAAAGTACCTTTCTCCTACTCCAACCAGGAGTACTACTGCTGCCACCACATCTTACTCAGCTGTAAGACTAAGTGCAGGCTTGAACAACTTCAAGCTCCTGCAGGACAGAGTTTTCAAAACTCTCTGAGCTAGTTAGATTTATTTGAATGCTGGAGATGTGTATTAAAAGCATATGAATAACAAACTTTTCCTCTGTTCATGATGCCTTTGAATGGGCAGCTCTCAGGCAGCTCAGGCAGGTCCAGTTGACTTCCAGAATGCTCAGACCTAGAAGGTGGATCCAGTGGAGTATGACAGAAGGACAGCTACACTTACAGTACCTACAGCAGGAAAAAGAGAAGAAAGCCAGGTATGTAGAAGCCTCAGTAGCAACTGAGCCACACTTTCCAGGACAGATAGGATTCCAAAAGCAAATCTAGCCTACCCCTTTTGAAGCTGAATGCTTTGAAAGACTTCAAAGCTGCCACAGAGAGCAACTTTCAATGCTGCCCAGTCAAGCTGCTCCGTCTCTCCTGTTTCCCAAACCCAGGGAAGCTCTGAGCTCATGCACTGAAGCATGCAGGAGCTGACTGCGCACCCAGCTCCCAGAAAGAAGAGAGAGGAATGCAGTGTGTGTGTGTGTCACGTAACTTCCAGCACTCGTCTCCGTGCTTAGCAAGCCGGTTGCCATCTGCCCCTTCAGTAAGACAGGTTGCTCGGAGAGACTGACCCAGCACAGGAGTTGTCCAGGAGCTTCAGCTCTCCCTCTCTAGGGAGCCCTTTGCCCCTACTATTTCCAGAGCCCGGAGGGATTAGTTTGCTCATTTCATGCTTAAAGACAGTTAATGTGGTTTGGGGTTTTTTCTCTTAGCAACATCAAGATACACAGTCGATTGAAGAGTTGCAAGATTATCGTTGGATTGAACCAATCTTTCTGTTTTTTGTAACTGTCCTTCATATATTCATGTATTTACAGATGTGTATGTCTTGCTTCTGACTCCTTATCAATCAGGGAAAACTCCGAGCTCTCTTTAACCTCAAATCTACTGGTTTTAATTACAAAAACTCTTATTCTTTTTACCGCTTCCCTCTGCATTCTCTCCCAGTTTGTCAGCTTTGCTTGTGGTTGCCGATGACCAGCATCGCAATAACTGCTGCTTGCAGTTTCTTTCCAGAAAGACCAGTCCAGGGATCGGAACAAGTTGAATGAAATGACACGTATCTGCTTGCCCAATGCCCGGCTTCAGGAAAGCCAAAGTCACCACGGACACGTCGCTACAGCTACGTGGACCAACTGTTAAAAAAGATCCATTCCGTGTGTGTCCCTGCCTTTTGGGCAGCCTTCCAGTCTGACAGCCAGAGAGGATCCATTTCAAACCAAACAACAAAGGGAAGACATAGCCGGCAATTCAAGGCTGTGAAATAAAACCCATGCAGCAACCAGTGGCCCTCAGGATTTGTGGGCTATTTTACCTCAACCCTTGCCAGCAAGGGAACATCCATATATGCTGAGGTAAGAATACCTTGTGTCCCGGGATCCTGAAGAGACAGGACGAATCTCAAAGTCAGAGGAATACAACAACTTGGAGAAAGAGGCAATGAATGCAAACATGGGAGAAGGAAAGCAATCCCTCAGCTACATTCCAGGTACAGCTGCAAAGCGACTGCTTGAAAACTCTGACATTCTTGCCTGAACACGAGAAGAGAAATTGAAAGAACGGGCATCCCTTTATTGTGGCTATGGTGTTTCTAATATCCAGACAGGGAAATATTCAGATGGGGAGACGGTGGCTGAGTAGCTGAGCCATGTCTTGAGCATGTCTAAAAATAGAAGCCTACCTTACGTGGGCCCCAACTCAGGTGTCTATCCTTATCCCCAGACTTGTGATCACTGAACAACACGGGAGAAAGAGAGAGCCTCATCAGTGCTTCCTTGTGAGGTACCCCATGTCCCAGACGTGCTGCTCCAGGGACTGGGACCAGGGAACATTAGCAAAGGTACGAGCAAGAATTAGCAAATTGGCCAGTATCAAGATAAAGACGAGAATCTGCAAGGATGGAAGAGCCAGCTGGTGAGTTACGTGGCTGCAGACAAGAGTTTCAGGGAGGTATTAAGGTTTGTTTTCATTCTACCCCCTCTTCCTCCTCCTTCCTTCCAAATCTGGAAACATCAGTCTACAGAAGAGAAATTTTGCCTTCTCCTGGCCTGCCTGCATACCAAACTCAGCACCCCATATGCTCGTACGAGCTCCCACATACCTGATGTCCGCAGCGGAAGCAAGGAAGTGTCCATTTCTAGCACCCTGGACAGACTGACACATTGCGCCAGCCCCTGGGTGCTTTGTTCTCTTTGCACAGCTGGTTTCTGTCAAGATGCGCAATTTCTGGTCCAGCTTCTGGGAGCTGCTCTGTCCTATCAGATTGGGCAGCTCAGGTGGTGTAGTCAGCACACATCAGGTGTGTGCATGAGGCCAGAGACACACGTAGGAACTGATCCCTCTCTTAACATGAAGGGGGAGAGAAGAGCAGTGACCACTTTCTTACGGAGTAGGGCCAAGCAAGTCAAGCCTGTTGGTAGAAGTGCTGTGTAATGCAATGTTCTGGTTACAATGAGGATTGAAGCCTGAGCTTGGACATGCCTGAACCCTAGCTTTGACCTCAGACCTTGGCTGCAGAGGATGACTCAGAACTGTAGGCCTAGAGAGAACAAGTGGCCTTGAAGAGGCTCACAAAGCAGATCGTTGGCTGCCCTTCCGCTTCCCCAAGGCCACAAGCCTTTCTAGTAGATCTGATAGCTCCATACTTCATCAGTCTCACAGACACAGATGCAAGGGCAGCAACAATGAGTCTGTGATGCAGAGGGGCCCCTTTGGATCCAGAATATAACGCAGAAAGGGTAATCCTGGGTAATTCCATACTACTGTGAAAGAACACCTTCTCAATGGAAATCTGTGCATTGGCAAAGATCTGTTAACACGCTGGATCTGTACTAGGGATGGAGAACTCACATTTTAGATGCTCTCATCTAATACAGAGCTGGCTTTGTGGATACAGTCCTTGAATGGAGAGACCTTCAGGGAGCAGCCATCAGCCTGCTCGGAATTGATTCTATGCCAACAGGACCGAAGACGTGCCAATAGACGCAGCCATTTGTTGCACAGTTGCCTGAGTTCTTTCTGGACTAGCTATGAAGAAGAGTGTTGTGCAAAGACCAGATCCGAGACAGCAGCAGTGTCTCCGGTCTTACTTTTGAGTGAGGTCTGTACTTGAACAGAGTTTAACATAGAGTTTACTCTCTGACTTGAGGACATCCCTTCCCCCTGCACGGACACTCGAGATGGAGGCAGATGCCTTTGCTTGCACAGACTGGGTAAATCTGTACCGTGCCACAGAGTGCTGTCCAGGCACGCCAGCCTGGGCCCTCAATGCTGTATTCATGGGATGGAAATCTGGGATTAACTTGTGCCTGGCCCAGAGGACTTGACCTTGCACTCGCCAGCTCTGGTGGAAGCTCACACAAGGCCAGTTGAAAGAGTTCTGCTCCTGGGCTGGAGCATATAAAGTCTCAGGATGTCTCTGTCACCGTGCAGGTAGTTCATAATAAACAAGACCTTTCCAGCGGTGTGATGGGACCCTTCCTCCAGTGCTGGACGGGTCTCAAATAGTAAAATATTACGAGTGACATTTCAGAGCACCGATATCTTGTCACGATAGACAAGGAAAGGTATCAAGAATCACAAGCCTTGACTATTGCTTAGGTACACGTGTAGGGCTAAGCCATATGTGTGGTTACATTATTTGGATCCCAAATTCAAATACCTGTGGGGACTCGTTGACATTTACCTTGTGTCAGAGCACAAAGACCTGTGATGTTCCCTTTGTGGTATCAGGTGAGGCCCATTATTAGTCTCCATGACTACACAATCCCTGGGTGCCATTAGTGTGTTTCTACGGGCAGTTTATTCACAGCAAAGGTTCGCTCATTCTAATTGCTCAGGTTGTCTTTTTCAGAAATCTAACAGTTGCTTTTGGACGGAAATACAAAAACACAAGTAAATAAAAGAAAAAAGATACCAGCTTTAGCACGGAGTGTGGCATGTGATCCAATGGTCACGGAAGTCAGGGAAATCACTACAATTGTCTTCCACGGGCTCCTAAGAACAACATTTTGCTACAGTTTCATCTCTTTTCACCACAAGGGGCAAGCCAGTACCGGGGGGCCCAGCCAGAAGCAGAGAGGGCCAGAGTCAGGGCTGCAACACGGCTCCATGAGGTCCAGCCCAAAGACAGTGCTGGAGACAGGGACACCAGTAAGCCAGTGCAGACCCAGGCTGAGGCCCTGGGCTGGCCTGAAATGGGCTCCCAAGCCCATGGTGTGCATAGGAGGCCCAGAGGAAGCCAGTCAGGGCCGTGAAGACCCACTAGTGCCCTTAGGTCTTTTTGGTTGTTGCTTCAGGCTTTTGTAGTGGGTTACTGGGCTCCAGCGCACGTCTCACCAGAGGGCCATGTTACAGCCCTTTAGGCTGACCACCCTCTGGCCGCATAACAGAACAGGGCTGCTTCCAAGGGACCAGTCCTGCCCAGGAGACAGTTCTTGCTTTGCTCTCTACAGCTCAAAATCGCCTCTGTCTGACACTCCAGGTGCTGGAGGAGAGGGAAGCATGGGCTGAAGAGGAAACACTGACTGTACTTCACTGGCCGCTTGGGAAAATGGTCTTGGCCAGATCACAGCAGGCGGCTTAAATCAGGTCCGGTTCACACTCAGCCCTGACTGACCACATGGTCTCCAAGACTTTGGCAGGCCAACCTTTTGAACAGGGCTCCCTGTTGTTGGGTTGCTTCCATTAGGAGCCTTCATTGCAGGCAGCGGAGGATGCTAATAGCAGTGGCCCAGACCTCAGCTGGGCCCTCACCTTGGTGGGTGACCTGCACCTCTGACGGTCAGGCCCCAGTACCTTGCACTGAAATTCGTACATCACACTGCTTGCAGGACCAGGAGCTGTCAGTGCTTTGACAGAAAGCATGCGGTGTAAGGAGCTGTAATGCTGTTTCTCATGCTGTGGGTGACTCTAGAACAAAAGAGGCTCTCACCTCCACCGGTGCGTTTGCTTGACGTTTCACCTCCCTGGCACACTGACTGAAAGCTTCTCGTTCTAGCACTAGACGGTTCTTGCTTCCCTCAAACGCTCTCAGTGCCGTCATTTTTTGAACCTTTGTCATTCCTCGCCTGCACTGAGAAAATCGGTGCTCCAGATGTCCGCTTTCCTCCACCAGCA
>NW_010408979.1:0-2135 GCF_000710305.1 Buceros rhinoceros silvestris
TCAGCTTGGCCAGGAAAAATGATGCCCAGTATAACCCACTGCCCTCCCCACCCACCCTGTGCCCTGTCCCTATCCCCCGCCCCAAAAAAAAACCAAACCAAAAAACAACCCAAACAAAAAGTAGCGTGTGCTCCTGTTGCCCCTTTAAGTTATTAGCACTGTGGCTAAAGTTAGTCTGTAGTTCAGCTAAAAGTTCCTGGGGGAAACAAAGATGATCTTGGTACTGTGACTTGCTGCAGCAGTGTGTGACATGAGATGGAGACAGGAGGCTGTAGGTTCCTTTGCCTAGATTGCCGTCATCATGTCTTCTCACTGGTCAGCCCCAGGTCATAGAACGGATTGCTGACTGATCTTCAGCATGAATTCCCTTGCGCCAGGGAGGTGTTTTAAACAGAGTGCTGCATACAAGCCCGAGCTCTGTCGATTCAGAATTAGTTCTGAAAGCAAAGTCTCTGGCATATGTTTGTGATTAATCCCTTGGTTATAGAGAAGACAAGGAGAAGAAGGTGCTTTGCCTGTGTCAGGACAGATATCCAGGAAGTCTGCTGGGTGCCATGGAGAGGGTTGGTTTTTCTACCTCCTGCCACAGCCAGAGGAAGTAGGAATCTAATCGAACTTCCTAATCCTGTCCCAGCAGAGACTGCTTGTGCTGGAATGCCCTGCACAGCTCTGCAGGGAAGACTGAGATGGTGGGGCTGATGGCTCTTATTTCTTGGCCTGCTCATACAAGTTTCTCATTCAGAAGTTTTCTCTTTTGTTTGGAAACGTCCGCTGTACGTGGTTCAATTTCATGAAACTTTATCATACATAAAAAGTGCATTCTCTACTCTTTCATTAAAAATGCTCTCAAGCAAAAAACCCCAACTTTTGCTGCTTCTGATGTCCTGCTGTTACTCCCCAGTGTTCATGTCTGACTTAAAGATTAATTAAAATAAATATCAAGTGCTACTGAAATAATTAATAAATTATACAATTTACATTCGATTGTAAGTGGAAGAATGTCTTGCGCTTCCCTTTAAAAAATCAGCATGGTTCCAGAAAGGAAGGAAGCATACTAATTACAATGCCTCCATGAGACTTTACAATTCATGGATGAGAGTTGATCAGAAGATGCAAAGGAAGCAAAGCAAGCATTTTAATGTTTGATACTTCAGTGCTTCTAATCCCAAAGCTTGCTATTAAAATACATAACAAGATTTGTTGTGCATTTCCAGCAGTTTGATATTTCCTGAACTTTTTCATCTAGAAGAGTTAGAGACGTTTAGAGTTAGATGCTGGTTCCATTCCACTTTTGGCACTAAGGAGTGGAGTGGCTGGAGTTTCTCCTAACTTACAGCAGTTAATGTGAAATCAAAATTAGTTGCTTTAGCTTTTTACAAAATATCCAAATGTTTCATAGGAAAAGAGCGGAAGTTCTGTCATTGATGGAAGCAGCAAATGTAGTGTGTGCAGTGTTGTTTGTGAAATGCGTCTCTGAATATTTTTGTTAGTTTGAATAGTAATAGTGTCTGTTAAGAGCAGCGATGAGGTGAAGAAGAATAAAGAATTCTCTTTTACAAGGCTGAGTATAAAAGTATCTTCTATGAATTATAAAGCTATCTTAAATATACAATAATTTGTGCAGGGTCAGATTGAACATCTAGCTCTAAGGCTGGAAAATTATGCTCAAGAGACCAGTGGAGGACCAATACAAGCATGGTGTTTTTCTGATATAGTCCCTTGGCCTCCAGCTCCATGGTTTCTGAAAACAGAGGGTATATTACCTTGTCTTTTCACTTAACCTTTCAATTGCCTCTTTTGCTTTCATTGCTCTAGTGTCTTGATGTTCCTCCTGCTCCTTCATAATACTGAAGCACCAGCAGCAGAAGCACTGAGAATATGGAAGCAGTCTGGATGCTCATTATTTCTTTCTCCTATGAAATGAGAGAGAGCCAACTGCAGTAAAAATCCACCTCATTTTTTGGCTGAAGTATGTTTATGACTCTGTGGGATTAGCCTGTGCTCCAGATGAGGCATTGGGAGGCTTGAGTATGTGTACTGCTGTGCATTGTTTGAGATCTGAACAAGTCCTGCAGTAATGAGATATAATATTTTTGGGGTGAGGATGGTAACTGTAACTTGTTCAGAACTGTAGG
>NW_010408979.1:2315-2840 GCF_000710305.1 Buceros rhinoceros silvestris
AAATTCATGGGAGCTATGAAAACTCTACAGTTCTGAAGTAGAGGCCTTTGCTGTTTCTTGCCAGCCTTCAGATTTCTATTTGAAAGCATGGTTTACAGCCCACATTAAAATGTTTTCACTTGGTGTTCTTAGTTTATTCTTTTGTCTTCTCTCTTCTCATCTTATTACTTGAAACTGTGAAAGCACTTTGAAAAAAAGCAGATATCTGGAAAACAGCAACCAAAATGGATAGTTCAGGAAAATTTTATGACTACTGAATTTAGGATTTTGTAACTGGAGATTTTGGGGCTGCTTCTGAAGGAGTAGTGCTGCCTCTCCTCTCTTCTAGAGGAGCCTAGGCAGAAGATTTCAAACTTTCATCTCGAGAAACGGCTTGAAGTATGAGCAGTTAAACTCTGTAAGAGTATGACCCAGTGTCCTGTGCTAGTAGGTACCTTGCTTAATGAAGTCTGTGCTATAAATTCATAATGTTCTAGTTACTATTTTAACACTATTTTAAGATTAGTGCCCTTGTAGTTCCATAGA
>NW_010408980.1:0-1268 GCF_000710305.1 Buceros rhinoceros silvestris
TTAAATTATATAATAATAAAGAAAAGATATTGGTATACTTCAGAGGTGTTAGAAGGACTTGGGAGTCATGGTGGACAACAAGTTCACCATGAGCAAGCAATGTGCCCTTGTGGCCAAGAAGGCAAATGATCTCCTGGGCCGCATTAGGAAGACTGTGACTAGCAGGTTGAGGGAGGTTCTCCTCCCCCTCTACTCTGCCCTAGTGGGACCACATCTGTGTCCAGTTTTGGGCTCCCCAGTTGAAGAGAGACAGGGAACTACTAGAGAGAGTCCAGCAGAGGGCTACGAAGATGATGAGAGAACTGGAGAATCTTTCTTACGAGGAAAAGCTGAAGGACCTGGGGCTGTTTAGCCTGGAGAAGAGAAGACAGAGAGGATCTGATCACGCTTATCAATATCTAAAGGGTGAATGTTAAGAGGATGGGCCAGACTCAGTGACAGGACAAGGGCCAATGGGTACAAACTGGAACACAGGAGGCTCCAGCTGAATATGAGGAAAAACTGTATTTTGAGGGTGCCAGAGCCCTGGCACAGGCGACCCAGAGTGGCTGCAGAGTCTCCTTCTCTGGTAATAGTCAAAACCCGCCTGGATGTGATCTGGGTGACCTGCTCTGGATGACCCTGCTCTAGCAGTGGGGTTGGACTGGATGATTTCTAGAGGTCCCTTCCAACCCCTACCATTTTGTGATTAAGAGCAAAACTAAGTGCTCTTGCAGTAATCTCTGCTTCTTCTTTGTCCTTCTCAGGCAGGTCATCCTCCATCCACCCTTACAGTCAACTGGCTCTGAAAGCAATGCCCCCTACACACTGGACAGGGACCCCCTGTCCCCAGCAGCTCCCCAGGGCACTGCTGACTTAGACAACCTCCTCCCCACCTTGCTACTCACCTTGTCCCTAACATTAGCCTTTACAATGAGTCATAAGGGTGGGAATATGACCCAACTGCTGTCCCCACCCTCCTCTTCAAGGTAGCTGATGCAGAGGGCAGTGGGCAGAAAACAAGTGGTATGAATTTCAAGTTGTTTTTCAAATTGGATGTTATGACTTTTTTTCCCATGTTTTATTGTAGGCTGAGAAATGAATGCAAAAAAAAAAAAGCTGTGGCTAAAACCAGCTAGAAGTAGCAGAGCAGTATTGCACTCGTGGTATATCATAGTGAATGAAAAAAAAAAAGGAAAATAAAAAGTGAGGTGAGAAGCAAAATCCTGCTTTGACAACTCAGTGTGCAAGGATGAGGCTAGAAATACCGTAGCAGAGGACTGACCAGG
>NW_010408980.1:1397-26160 GCF_000710305.1 Buceros rhinoceros silvestris
CCTTCGGAATTGTATTGGGTAAACTGTTGAAGGAAGTAAGGATGAGGTTGCTGTCTTGCTGAAAAAAACCTGCTCTTCCAAAAAGATTGGAAGCCAACATGATTTGGCCTGAAACAGTGCTTTTCCTTTTCTTAGCAAGGTTCCCTTCACTTCTTCCTTTTCTAAAAAACTCAGTGGGATATCTTCTGCCTTTGCTTAGGAGGACCTCCCTCCTGGAGTCCCATCACTGCTGCTCTGGTGCTGTACATTGCATCCCACATCTTAACTGGCAGCTTAAAGGTCTCTGGAGAATAGCTAGAAGGTGCCACATGCCATCTGATTGGAAAACCACTGGGCATTTAATAAGAACTTTGGCTTCCTGCAGTTTTATCACCGATTTTGGTCTCAAAGACCGATTGCCAGTATAAAAAGTCTTTTATGGTTCTGATCCAAAGTTCAGATAAAGTCAAACTTTACATGTTTATCCATGTGAAACCATATTTCGTCCTGTCTTCGTGAAGTTTGCAGGAAAAGAAAAACTGTTCTACTTGTCTAGTTACTCTTTAGCACATAGTTTTAGTGTTTCTAAAATTCTGCCTTTGGGATGTTCATGCATCACTGAACGCTGTTAAAATAGAATTTGACATTGGTATTCACAGCACTGCTAAGAAAACTGCCTTTCTATAGAAGAAGAAAAAACGTAACCCTAAAAGGAACTTTAAACACATAAATAACATGAAACAAGGCTGTTTCTACAATAATTTGAATGATTCATTTATTTGTTTTTAGTCCAGGGCTTTTAAGATAAAGATTCATCATATGAATTATTTTTTTAGGTAATACACACTATAAACATTTTATTGCCCACCCACCCCACCCCCCAAGATCCAATCCTTTTTTTTTCCTGCGGAAATCAAGATTTTTCCAAACTTTTCGTGAATAAGTGATGACGAAGGGAAGTTCTCTAATCTCTTGCCATTTACAAGTGAGTCCACGTGGAGTTTTTGGACAGAGAGTTGCAGCAGAAGGTTCCAAGAGCTGCAGAGCTCTCTATCTCTGAGCTGGGCTGAGTGTATGGAGATATATCCCAGGCAGTAAAATCCCGCCTTCCAGAGGACGCTTATTTTTTCACTCTCACCCTCGCCTTCCAGAGAGCACCAAGCAGTCTTTTTGTGCCTGCACATTGCTTACTACCTGTGTAGCCAGATCCTCCTGGCACAGGTAGAGGAGGATTTGGCTGCTAAAGGACCACCACAGGATCAGGGTGGCTTGTTCTGGTCTGGCCCTGGGAACTGTGCTCTGATTTTCCCTTTTTTCCAGTTCAGAGGTGTTTGTTTGGAGGGCGTGTGAAATGCAGTGCAGTCTTTAGTCCCAGGATTTACTCTGCATGTGCGTCCCTTGAAGAGAAGCTGTATCTTCTGGACAGGGACTTAGGAGCGAGAAACGAGTCTTTCCATGACTTCTGATGATTTAACAGGGTGCTTTATTCCATTAATTCATTGTATGTTGGGGCATGGCCCTTTGGAGTTAATGGGAATCTTTTCAGTTGGCTTTCATTAACTTGACGTTATAAAATATAAAATGGAGTCACAGCTTCAGAGGCACTTAGCTATAGAGAAACACCAGCGCACAAGACCCTGCAGCTCACATCCCTGGGTGGTGGGCGACTATTAACTGCTTTGGCTGTAAATCTTAGCTTCACTCCGTGCAGCAGGCTCAGGTGGACTGAAAGCTCCACGCTGTGTACTGTTGTTAGTAGATGCTTGAGTGTCTTCTCATGGTGCCTTATAGTGTTTTATATTCTGGAAAAGAGTGCGATGATAGCTTGGAAAAAAGCTTGCATTGAATCCTCAGGGCAGATAAATTTGTGATATATTATTTTTTGCCACTTCTAGAAGAGGCGGTCTCCTCTCCTGGGGTTAAGACCAGACCTTGGAGGATCCAACTCTTCCTCTAACAGAGCAGTGCTGTTAGAGAGTACAGGGTCTGGAACAAAATCCTTTGCCCTTGCTAGATTTCCCTCACTAAAACCACCAAGAAATATTGTGTTTCTTCCAAAACACTGTTCTCACAGTAAGACATTAGATATCTCAGTAGGAACACTAGCTGTAGGCTCATGCTTCTACTGGTCCTCTCCCTTCTGCTGCATGCTTCCTGTGAGGGAACCTGTTCTGCTCCAGCTCTCCAGCTCTGTGGTGGTGGCAGCTCTCCGTCACTGCTTCTCCTGGTGTTTTTAGATTGTAAACTTCTTGCGACTGGAGTTCCTTTATCAATATGGGAATGGGGAGAGTGCTTTTTATAGTCCATGCACCTCTGAGGGCTACAAAGAGGTCAGCTGTGTTCAGGCCTAAGATTTGCTGTAATAAAAACAATACTGAGACAAAAGCGATTGAAAATTTTCGAGTATCAAATGTGAACTCACTTCTAGAACATTTTGAGCATTTTTGTTTTGGAGAGAATACTCCACTTGGGCTAAAACATGGAAGGCTTGCAGGCTCTTTTTTTCGCAGAAAGAGTTGCTGTCAAACTATGTGGAAATATTATCTATTATGCCACATAGTAAAGCACATTTTTTTCCTCTTTTGCAAAAAGTGGTCAGAAGCCAGTGTTCTTCTTACTTATCCAACTGTTGTCATCCCACAGGGAAAGGACTGGGGATTTAGTAATATCTTGAAAAAACAATTGTCAATACAAATGCAATTGTTTCTTGCAAAAGCACACTGAGAGACAAGATTCAATATCTCCAAAAAGGAAAACCAAAGCTGAACGTAAAATAATTTTGAGAGGAATATGTGGAATGTAGCAAGGAATATGTCTATGTCTGCTAAGATGATAGATGATTAAAATTCAGTGAGCTTTTTTTCTCTAAAGTCAGTTATTCCGTGTAACAACTCGCAATGCTTCTGGGGAGCAGCTGTAGGCGGGGAATGGACTCTTGGGTGATGTGTTTATGGCACAGGCTCAACGGGAATTGGAGCTTTTCCAAATGGAGAGCTCTTTGCATGCCTAAGACATCGTCTGGAGTTGCCCAGCTGGGCTGGTGGGACACCGGAGGTACGACCAAGAAAACATGGATTGAGTGCTGAGATGTTAACTCATAAACCAAATTCAAGAGTCCTGTTCACAGGGCTTGGCAGCGTCAGCTCTTTGATGATAGCAGCAGAGGGACAAATCAGATCCTCGTTCAGTTATAAATTTAACTATGCTTTTGCATTTCCAACCCTATTAAGTTCTGGTTAAATCGTATTAATTTTTGTGTAAACAGGATGCATTTCGTATTCACGCATGACTCTGGCTCGGGTTGCTGTCCTGAACCTGAGCCATGACAGATGAACATCTCCGCTTTGGCTTTGTTGTTGTTTTGCTGGTTGTGCTTACAGCAAACAACCGTGTCTGAGAAGCCTGGGGTCTGCGGCATCAACTGTTTAATCAGCTGTAGCAGGAGTGTAATTGTCTTTGTTGTTAGCCATTCGGCTATGAAAAGCGTGTGTAATGTATGTATATTTGGAAGCACTTTTGGAAGTAGTTTTGTCCCTGCTTTGCTCCCTCCTACTGGTCAAACACTCAAAATAACTTAAATATTTTGGAAGTCGAGCATTTTGCTGTTTTCTCCAAAGTTCTTGTTTCCAGTTCAAACAGATAATTGCCTGTGTGGTGGATAGATGCTTTCTTCACTTGGCTCCGTTAACATCGTAAAACACCTGCTAGGGTTGAGCTTCTTTCAACTCTGAAATGTTTGTTCCTAACATTTTTTTCTGTAATAGAAACGTACCACCAAGCCTGCAAAAGTTTTGCTTTAAAAATTTTGGAAAACTACTCTCCTTCCCGCTGAAAACATACACATATTTTCACTGTTTTTTGTTGTTGGGTTTTTTTTTTTAAACTTCTCCCTAGAGCATGAATTTTTTCCAGGCTTGCAAAACAAAAGGAAAGAAACCAACCAAATGTGTTGTAACTGTTAAGGTGCCAAAAATGCCAGTAGACCTTGTTTCTGAATGCAGAGAACGTAGGATGATGAGGTAGTTCCTCTTTCCAAGGCAGCAGTTTTGCACCCCTGCAAAGGGAAACTTGGGCTGCCTCTCTCTGTTCATACCACAGCCTGGGTGGGCTCTTTCTGCATTTTAGAGATGCCCAGCACACAGCCCACTGCCCGCGCTGGGCTGCTGGGGTAGGAAAGGGCCACTAGTGTCCACCCAAGGCTACGTCGCTCTGGGTTTGGGTTCTCCATAAACCATGGAGCAGAAAGTTCTGGTGCTGGTTAGTCTTGGGCTCTGCGAACGGACTTCAGCTTAACTGAGCTGGAAACCAGCTCGTGAGTGATTGCTTCACTCTGTGGAGTGGATGGATGTTGCAAGATTGCTTAAGGTTTCAGCTGTTTTCCTGCACGTTGGAATGTGTCTCTGGTCTGGGTGTTGAGCCATTTCTCCCAGGAGCAAGTGGCTCCCGGCTCCTGATATTCAGAGCAGTGCTTGTGCACCCAGGGAAGCGGGGTGCGGGAGACAGCCCGTGGGCCAGCACCCTCTCAGGCGTACAGAAATCAGGTGTTGCAGTGCCTTGCATGGAGGTTGCCAGGTTGTCAATGGGAAGTTAATGGGCAGCTAACCTCAAAATGCTGGGAGCTACCTAAAGTGTTACATCACTCTACCACCCACAAGCGTTTCTTGCAATCTTTTCCCAACTTCGTCCAAACCTCTCAGCTGTCATCTGCTCTGGATTTGGACGGGCAGCAGCATTTGGATTTGGTTTTAATCCCCTATGAAGGGCATTTCTTTTAAGGTGTTGCTGAGTGCAGAGACAGAAGCAATAGCCCATGTTGCCAAGTGTGACAGAGACGCCCTGGAGCACCCTGTTCCTAGACTGAGCCCTGACTATGTTAGCGTTAATATTAAGGAGCTGTTGAGTGGGTCCATCCCTTTTTCCCTTGCCATTGTCACATCTGAATCCTTGAAAGCAGTCAGAGGGGGGCAAACCACAGGCCTCTTTAAAATTATTCCCAGTATTGCTGTCTCCATGTCATCATTTTGAAATGGCAGCTGAGGAGATGAAGAGACCCTGTTTCCTCTCTCCCCCCAGCATCCCCCTTTCCATCTCTCAGTTCCAATTTCACTAAAAAAAAAAAAAAAGGAAAAAACCAGAACTGATAAACATCTTGCCATGTTGCATAACTGCCCTCTGTGCATTTTCCATCCTCTCAAGCCAGACAGGTTTTCCATTTTGACTCTATAGTTATGTCTCACTCTCTCAAGCTGCGGCTCTGTCACAAAACTCTATCTCCTGTTTTCTAAACCTGCTCCTGTTTATGTTTGCCTGTCTTTCAAATTGCTCTCGGTCTCCTGCCACGCTGGGATGTTGCGAAGACACCGGAGAGAGAACAAGCGCTGGCTGTGAGCGAGGATATGGAGGTGGTGGGTGGTCTGCGCGGGAGCATGGCCAGAGCCGGCTGCATCCTGCCTTAGCCCCCTATGCGTGCTCAGGCAGCAAACGTCCTGCAAAACCCAGGAATGTCTTTTCCTTTCGTATGCAGTCTCATGCTGCAGGTAAAATCTGAGCCCCCCTGATCACAAGTTTTGGTAAGGGCAGGCAGGCTGCTCTTAGCCGGCACTTGTGTGCCTGGCAGAAATGCTTGGCTGTGGCCAACAGCCCAGAATTCACAGGGAAAGGTCAGGTATTTTGACCTTTTTTCTTCACTTTATTGTACAGAAAACCTGAAAGAATGCTTTTGCTCAACTTTTCCATGTGATGGAGGGTGGCACAGAGGCAGCGAGAAAGAAATCATCTCTGTGTTGCTTTGAAGCTGCTGCTGTTGTGCCTGAGTTTGCCTCTCCCTTCCCGCAAAATGTAACTTGAACCTTGTGCATGAAACTTGCTCAATTTAAAGTTTACACAAATCATCTTCTTGCTTCCAGCTTTCCTTAGCTCTTGCACAGCTTTATTTGTTTTTCAGCCCCTTTCTCAGAGGTGGGTTTCTCAGCTCCCAGCTGCCCCCTAGTTCCAGGGCAGAGATAGCTTTGGGGGATCAGGTTTCCCACCTGGAAGATACTCAACAGCCCCCAGAGCCCCAGGGAAGGGAAGAGCCATTTGATGTGAAGAAACTGAGAGTCTTGGCTTGGTTATTGCTGCAAAGGGGAGTTTGTGAGGGTATTGCAGCTCTGCAGCGTCCTAAGAGGGGGCCGTGCTGGGAGGACACCAAAATGCCCAGGTGTAACTTTACAATAAGGAAAGTCTGGAGAAAAAGGACAGATTTCTGACAGCCAGAACTGTGCGATTCTGAGTGCTCAAGGAGGTATAAAAATCCTCTGGTTTTATAGGGATGTTAGGTAGATTTATGAAAAGTGCTGTATGATGGGAGTAAGAGTAGAGGATTCAGAACTCCAATCTTAAATGCCCCCTCTGCCTGGGGACCAGGTGGATGCACCTTTTCTGGGTTGTTTGTACAGCCCAGGACTCCTTTGAGCCCTAATCCCCTCCAGGGTGTCCAGCTTTACGTAGTCACATACTATAAGATAATCCTTGCCCTGCTTTTGTGGAGTTATTTTTCCTGCTACTCTACTCCAACACCATAATTTAAACCAATCTCCGCTGGCTTAATATGTACTGAAGGTTTTCGTTCTGTTGCCTGTGACTTAGTTTTCTCCTTTTCCCCCCCACCCTCTGCTAATTCCTCCCCTCAATTTTCATCTCCCAAGGCTACAGCTAGAGCAGCTTTTGCCATGATAATCATAATGGAGTCAGCATGACTCGTGATGTCATGATAGAAATCATCTCGCTTAAGCTATTTTGAAGACAACTCATCTCAGTGACTCCCCTGCCTTCAGCCTGACAATAACCTTGTATCTTTTTGGCCTGTTTTTTAAACTCATATAATTGCAGTGCTTTGTGTGCCAGAAACATCTCCCCAGAGCAGCTGGGATGAAAAAAACAGTAGCAAGTTTTGCAAGTCATTATTAGTCATTTACCAAAAATGAAAGGCAGCTTGGGCTGGAAGTATGTTACCCAGACGATGCCCAGGAAAGCAACATTCGTGGTGTGTGCCAGGGGCTTTCTTCTTCCCACATAGACACGATTGACTTTCACTGAGGGTGGTCAACATGACTCATGTCCTGCCAAGAGAGAACTGGGACCCATTTCTTGGAAGAAACAAGGGGGGAGGCAGAGCTTGATTCACAATGTCTAATTTTTTTTTTTTAAAAAAAATGCTTTTGAAAGCTCCCTATGCTGTCAGTTTAGATTCAGTGGCCTGCCAGTGCCTGAACTGTTCTCTTCTCTGTGCTCCCTTCCCTAAATGCACTTACTTCACGTCTAAGGGTTACAAATCTGTGCTCCTGACTTGCACTTTCTCATGACTGTTCTTTTGAAATGCCAGTACGGAGATTTCCCCATCCCTCCGGTTCTCCCTGTGTGATGCTACAGCTGAGTTCCTCATAGCTCCATCCTTTCCCTGTTCTTCTCACTTGCCACCCTGCCTCTTTGCTGAGCACTGCAGGCAGGGTGGGAGGCTGCTTGGAGTAACCCTCAGTTCTCTTATTTCTGTTCCATTTTTACTGCACCACAACCCTTTTCCCTTCTCCATGTTCTGGCTGTTTGTGGCTGGAAAACATCTGAGGCTTTTTTTCTCATTAAAATGTCTGGCTGGGTTAATTTTGACAGTTCTCATCTTACCTCTCCTCCCCCAGCCTCTAAGATGCTTCCTGTGTTGCTTTTGTGTCACTTTTTGCACACTTGATGAGACTCCTACTCTTTTGCCACCTTAAGATACGCATGTAGGTCAGGGAGGAGTCCTTCCTCTTTCACCAGAGAGATATACTTGAAGGCATTTTTTTGTGTTTCTTGACAGAAATTCTAGGCCTCTTCATCACAGCAATCACTAAGCCCTTCAATCCCCGTGACTCCTCCAGCTCTACTTCCTTTTTGATATCAGAAGCCATAGTTCTATTAAAGTGAGTCAAGTTGTGATCACTAAGTGTGCTGACAGTGCTTAACCAGAAGCAGGTCAGAAGGAGTGAGGAAGCCCCTCCAGGAATAACTGGGCTCCACCGAGATAGTAGAGTGATTTCCCCAATTTCCCCCCAGGAAATCCCCATCAAGAGCACAATTCCCGGTAGCTTCCCTCTCTCTATCACCATGCAGAGGTCATTGCCAAGGTCAAGTCTCAGTCAGACGCTCGGTGTCACAGCACCACGTCTCAGTGTGACTCTGACCTGGACAGATGCTGACTGGTCCCTGGTGGATCTCATTTCTTTGCATCAGCAACACAGAAGCGGCTTGTGATTTGTCAGAGACCACCACACTGTAGCTCTTGCTGCCCTGCAAGAATCTTCTCAGATAGTCTGCACCAACTCTCCTGATAATTTTAAGGGCTTTTGTGTGTGTGTCATCAAGTGTAGTATATCTTCCATCTCTGAAGGCCCTGAATGAGTTTCATGGACTTATTTGGCTCTTTAAATCTTCCCTTGCTGGGAGGATGTTACTGTGAGCTAATGGATGGCTGTGCTCTGCCTGGCCTTCCATAGGAACCTGCCTTCTTGTTTAGACCTCTCTGCAATCTGCCTTTTATCCTCTGCCACTTCTGATTTGTTGGTGTTTCTTCTCCCACTAGTATTTTGTCAAGGCTGGTTTTAAGTACAAGTGACGTTTACATATATTATCTTGTTTATAGCAGACATTTCGACTTTAGTTTCTCTGGAAGTACTGCATCAGGGGTGGTCCTTCCTTCACTTCAAATCACCTTTTAATCTCCCATCAACCAGGGATTGCTGACACTTTCCACTCAGTGCTACGTAGGCAGCTTCAGCTTGGCTTTGCGTGATGGCCAAGGGCCCAGATAACCTGCCCTTCTGCAAACTCTCCTTCCAGAGAAGTAAAACTCTCCATTTCCAAACCGGAGGAAAAAAGGAAAACACACCACCACCCCCCCAAAAACCTCAGAAGACCACGATCTCCTCAGGTTGGAGAAATCCCTCTGGGGCTGGATATTTGGCCTTCTCCCCTTAGCCTAATGAGTGAACAGCCTATTTTGATGAGCCCCAGCGAGACCTCAGATTTGGGCTATCTCCAGATGACAGGCTGCTCACCAGAGCCTTCCAAAGCAGCCCAGCTAGAAAGAGCTGTTTCGCGTCCGTCAGACGTGTTCCTACACCCACCCCTTCTGTGTGGGAATTCTTCCTGTTGATGTCCATTTTGCAGTGGGCAGGGAACTTAGAAAGGATGGGAAAAACTGTCCTCCTGTGATGCTGTCATTAAATGTATACTCTGGGAACTGCCTTTTTGGCAGAAAAATTGAGAAATTGTATATTTTGTCTTGGAAACACATAAAAAAATGAAAGCGATCACAAAGCCGTATTGTTATCAGTGAATGCTGTTTGGGGAAACTTTGCTTTACTGGGTTTTTTCCATACATTTATGTGGGATTTTTTTGGCTGCTTTTCTCTTGCATAGGCAGTAAAGTTCAAATTATTACAAGATTTGGAGATTTTAGTCCAGCTTCACTCACAAAAGAAGGCAGAACTTGATAAAATGCCCACTAATGGAGGTGGAAAATCTCCCACTGACTTTGAGAAACTGTTGCTCATGTGTCAGAGAACATCCAAGAAATGTTTTATTTTATGATGGTTTCGGAGTTAAGGAAATGGTGATTTTTGGAATCAGAAGAGCAGATGGATCACACTTTTGTACAATTCCTGTGCTGCTACAGCATCACTATTTGATTTTGGATTGGATGTTGCTGAGGACAAAATGTGCTTTTCCCCACTGTGTCATTATAGACTGTCCAGTCATCCTAAATTTTACTTTAAAATAGTATTTGTCCAATCAATTTGAAACGTAGAAAAAATGAATTTGGGAATGGCTCTCCTTTGCATATCAAAAGGAGATGTAACAATGGCTGTAAGCAACACCCAGACAAACCTGGGCTCTAAACACAATTTAAAAATTTATTGGTGAAAATGAACCATTAGATAACTAATAAAGATTTCCTTTATGGATGGGACATGAAGATTCTCCATCACTACAAGTCAAGGTTGGGTTGTTTTCTTCTAGGTGCTCAGCATGACTCAGAGGCAGCCCAGGGACTGGGTAAAGCAACTAGTTCAGGACAAGGATCGTGCCTGGATTGGGCGGGAGGTGGCAAGAGAGTTGTTACAGTCCACCTGATCCTTACAATCACAGCTTTGCATTAAGTAGGTAGTTATCAACAATATGTACTTCAAATCTCAGTTCTCATGTAGGAGACAGAAGAGTCCATCTGCAGAGAAATTTAACCCCTCAAAGACTTTTGCAGTTTTGGTCTGAAAAGACTGTTGTGTTTGTTGTAGATGGAACTTACCAGGCTCATCAGCACTGCTGTAGCCTGCAAGAAATGTTATACACACACAGTCCAGGGAAATTCTGCTGCAGCCTCTGGGCAGAGTTGGAGAAAGTGGAAAGGTAAATGAGATGTTTGGTGCAGGTAAAAGTAAGCCTCAGCCTCCTGCTTGTAAGATCAAACTGTCAGGATGCAACAGTTATCCCAGGGGCTGCTTGGTGGCTCCATTCCCTGAAGGAGAGGTGCCCCAACATATTGACGAGGACATTTTGGGTTCTTAGGCTCCAGTAACACCAAGCTACTTCAAAGGAGGAAAAGCTGTTAAGTTAACGCTAAAGGGAAAAAAAAAAAAGAAGAAAGAAAAGAGGCCCATGTTTTGTGGTTAACAATCAATGAGTGTCATGTCTCTTTCCAAAGCAGAGGCCTCTTGATTTTTGCTACTGTCACATTCAATTATGCTCAAAGGGCCATACTTAAAAGCTTCAGGAAAAGGAGTCAGACATTTACAACAAAAGACATGAAGCTGCGTTTGTGAGGGCCAGCCTTCAGTTCCTGTAGTTCACTTGCTGAAGAGCAGTTGAAAGGTGATGTCAGGGCTGGGCTGATGCCGGGGCTGACAAGTAACCTCTGAGACACTGTGCCCGCCTGGGCACATCCTAGTTTGGTAGCTATGTAGCATTCCATGTTCACTGCCAGCCTCTTTCAGAGCATCTTAATAAAGACATTTCTGATGGCAGGTTAATCAGGTTGTCCGTTTTCTTATCTGAGATTTGGAAGAAATGCTCCAAAAGTGTGAACCCTTTTCCTGACCAAGACCCAAATTTCCAGAGATTCTACATCTGAGGTCCTTAAATCTCTGAGGTTGGGCACAATAGACCCACGTCTTGTTCTGGATCAGAGTGAATCTCTCCTCCTTGAAGGTTTAAGACCTCCATGCAGCCCATGCACACGAAGGCCTAGGATCCTCAATTCACCCATTTCCTGGGGTTGTGATTGATATTCTTCACTCAGCTGTCTCAAGTAGTTCATGCTGGTGGATACTTGTGTCTGCAAGACCTTATTTTTCCATGCTGTGGCATGAGTTTCTTGTTATTCTTGGTTTGAAGCTGTTGGACCTGCTGCTGGAAATCTTAGGACAACAGGACACAAGCTTAGTGCTGCATGGGCCTTCAAAAACCCTTCTCTGTCTCCTGCATGGCAGGCACGTCTCTAGGTCTACTCTCATTCTCTTACTTTTTACCAGGATGGAAAGAAAACATACAGATGACACTGTTCCCACTGCTATTCCAGCAATATAAAATGCTGAGAGTCTCCACCACTTATTCTGATTTTTTTCAAAGTTTATTTGAATCTAAGTTTGGGCAGATGGGATTTAAATGGGATGGTGCTGAGCCCGACTGGGATATTGAACAGAAAAAGTTCTTGGATAGGAAGATAGGTAAGGAAATATGTTAAAGCATTATTAAAAAATAAATCTGCCTCTATTGTTTTTCTTCTCCAAGTAAAATTCTAACAGATACTTATTTACAGTTTGGATATATGCTGTGAAATGTTTGACATATGGTTAACTTCATGTTGCTAATTATTTGAGGCTTTCTAAAAGTTTTATGTGAGACTTGGTGCAGAGCTGTGTGGCTCAGCAGATCCCATGTAGGAGGATCCATGCAGGATCCCATGGCGTCTTTTCCTGCCACTTCTTTGTTGTGATGGTTGCTCACAGGCTGTGCTGTCTCATTAGCTGGGTTGTCTGTGTCTGCTTGGAAAATTCATTCCCGTTCATACTTTAGCCATGTGCAGTAGGCACAGGATGTGCGTGTTTTGGAAGTGAGATTCATCAGGGATAAAGGTCAGCAGAAGGAGCAGTGCTGAGCGGATCTGCAGGTGGTTTAACTCACAGCCCATGAGAACAGGCATGCAGCAGTATTTGCCTTTCCCATGAACAGAGCGTAGCGAGGACACCCTCCTCTCCACTCAGCGCTCAAGCCTTGGTCCCTCTGACATTCAGAGGGTCTGATGTTGAATGCCAGAATGGTCCAGTGCTTCTGGAGAGCCTGTTTTTTTTACAAACCTGACTCAAGTTTGGAGCAAAGCAGAGACATTTTTTGTGCGTACACAAGAGCTGGAGCTCGGGCTAAAAGCAGCCATGTAGATGCAGCCAGCGGGAGCAACGAGACATAAAGCTTCAAGCTCTGCTTTGTTCCCCATGAAGCCAGTGAACATTAAATTCTCCTGCTTACTGGGGAGGCAGGAAAGACAGGAATTTCAAAACTTCATTCCTTCAATTTGCCTTTCCCTCAAAAATGCTGCTCTTCCTTCAACTTCTTCTCTGGTCTCCAGTCTAAGCCAAGTTTTCATAACTCCTTTTCCCCCCACTCTCTGGTTTGAATTACTGCAGTGTCTATCAATTTTAGCTGACGTTGTGAATAAACTCTTATAACACAGAAAACATCTTGCTTTCTAAATCACTAAAGTGATAATCAAATTTAGCAGGATGATATAGAGCCCAGGAAGTTTGGACGGGGTGTTTATTTTACTGGCATTTCTTGTACACATAAGTGACCATCCTGCTGACTATCCATATGAAAAACTCCTCCTGGGAAATACTGTGAACTTTGCTTCACTACCCAGTTTCCACTTCTACTGTAATTCAGTGTTTTGGAGGGTGCTAAAATCACAGCTTTTGTTACCAGAGAGGGACTAATGCTGAAAACTCCCCAGAGAGAAATGAGATTTCATCCAAGTGGAGGCCAGACAGCCAATTATTTTTCCTTAATAAGAACAACAACCACTTGATGATGCATCAGACTTGAAACTAATAATGAGTTAAATAATAGTAACAACAGCTGGTGGAAAGTGAAAGAATACCAGGAAATAGCTCCTCAGGCATCCTGTAGTTAGCTTGTGGACTTCACTGCAGCAGATCATTGTGATGACTGCTATTGTACAAACACCACGGACCTTACTCAAGAAAAAGTGCCACTTATCTGAGTAAGAAATCTCTGAGGGAGATTTCTGGAAGAGCTTGCCGTAGCAGTCAGGTGGAATGAGAATGACTGTGCTCTGCTGTGCAGGCAGGGTGTCTGCTCACCATGGCTAGGAAGCTCTGTCAAGGCTCCCTGGGAAGCCTGGCTAGCCTTAAATAGATAAACTGGGAATAACTGTTCCTGGAATCATACTGCTTCACCTACCACACTTCCGCGCTTCCCCTAAGCCCCCTCTGTTCCCTCAGACTAGCGGTCAACTGAATAGAAGGGGTTTTCTGTGTGACATCTGTCAGGTTTCCATTGCACAATCGTTTGTCAGCTCCATCTGCCTCCAATCTGATTCTGCAGAAACATAATTTTCCAGCCTCGTTTTGGATCTTAATTAATGCCTGTGAAGCTGCAGTGCCGTGGAAGGATGGTCCATGACCTCACAAGCAGTGTGAAGGTCGGCGGCCTGTGAGATCTCAACCTCTGCATTGATAGATTCTGCCTCAGGCAGCTCTAATTAGATGTAAGATTGTGAGAGGATCTGAGCATTTATTCAGTTATTCTGCGTATCTCGACACCAGCAAGGTTTTCTCCAGAGGCTGCACATTAATTTTGACATTACATTTCCTTTATAGGTTTGTATGTTTATACTTCTACAAACTTGGCCTGTACTTTTTCCACTGATGCCCATAGATGCTTCATTTTAAGACCAACTGGACAAGCTGGGATTTTCTAGTTGTTTAATTTCCAGAATGCAGGCTGGCAATTACACAAGGAGCTAAAACATACGTGAACCTCTTATCATCTTAATCAGATATATATCAGTGTTACATAGGAAGGGCTGTCTGGACAGCAACAGGGAAAAGGTGTGAGTCATCGTTTCTTACTCCATATATGTAACGGGAACATTACACCACAGCTCGTAAGAGGTGATTACATGTGAAAGAGAAGATTTGAACGATCAAGGGTTATCGCTGAGATTTTGCAATAGAAATGACCTGTGATTCACTTCTAATTTCTGAGGGTTTTGCAGTTTTTTTGGAGCTAATGAAAAGCGATGAGGAACGCTGCTTGTAACATCCGCAGCCCTTCGCTGTACAGAGGCACCGACACGCTGTTTTGGACACGTAAAGGGCAAAGGGCTTGCCAAACAGTTCTGTCCTGGCACTTCACTATTGGCTGAAAATTGACATCCACACATTACTTCGTATCAGCTCAGCTGTGTCTTGTACTCAGCATATTGGCTCAGGAGCTGCTTCTTTGCAGCCATGAGTACGTATGTAACTTGTGTGTGCTTTTCAAGCCATCTTGCTGGAGATCTGCCGTCAGCCAGGGAGGTCATACGGGTGTGATGGCTAGAAGGACAAATGAGTCTGAGAAAATCAATAAAAATCTCCAGAGAAGCACAGGAATCCTTTCAAATGATGGGGATCTGCGGCAAACCCTGCCTTTTCAAGCATTTGGTCCCATTTCAGGAAGCTCAGCCTCAGTGGAAACATCTGCTTTACTAAGTAAATAAAAGTATTTTGTATTTTTCCTGTCTCCTGAAAGCATAATTCAAGGCAGCATCGGATGCAGCAGAAAACCCAGTTTTGGGGTTTTTAACCCTCTGTTCACCAGGCTGTTTACTTCTGACTGGACAAACTGTCATCCTAGTACACCTGTGAAGTCTCATTTCCAATAAAAGAACAGCCAACCTGCAGCCAGCATGTGTCATGGGAACAAGACCAGGAAGAAGCACTTAGAAGGAAGAAGAACCCAGGACTACACCGTATCTTGGAAGGTAACTTGATTAGAGTGTTTAATACTAATAACCCAGAACAAAATGCAAGGCTTTGGGAGCTTTTGGACGAAAGCAAACATTGCCGTTTCCCACAAACTCGTTTGCTCCCTGGCTGGGTTTTGCTTATACCCCAAATGTTCACAACGCTTCCTCTTTTCAAAACCTGGATAGTCACGTTGACCGACTACTGGGTTCATAGTTACGGTTAACTTTTTTTTCTTCTTGCCCAGGACAAACACAGAGCAATGACGAAGGAAAAAGTCTGGCTGAAGTCATGTAGGCCCTTTGGATCAAGGACAGATGTTTGCCGAGAGGACGCTGTGACTCAAACACGCACATGTGAATTACTTTGGAAATATTACAGGCAGGGCTTTTGCAGGAGGGCAGCTGGGTAGTGCTAGCTGTTTTCTGACTTTCAGATCCGTGACTCTATACATTCTCTCATTTTAAAAAGCCGTTTCCTCAGTATTTTAAGATGCTGAACTTCAGCTGCTGATTCCAAGGTGGAGTAATTACCTCCAGCCATCATGAGCTATGAAACACCTCTTTTGCCAACATCGTTACAGCTCTTACCCAAACTGCACTGGACTCTGCAGCTCTGCTGGCTCTTGCTGGCCCTGGTCTGGTGTATTTATACACAGAAAAAGCTGTCTTGAGGCTCAGGTTTTGCTGCCTCTTTACATATTGAACATGACTGAGGTTTCAGCAATTGTTCCAATGGTGAAAAGCAGAAGAAATTTAGCTTGCCCGAACAACTGCTCTTGTCTGATGATCTGGGATCAATTATGGCTCTTTGTAGATGTTTGAAAATCAGTTCATATCCTTTGCTTCGGAGGCAAACGCTATAAAATGCATTTAGTGTCCCACAGAGTATTGCTCACATTAAATCCTGTGTTTATTTTTGGTCACAAACTCAGTGGGAAACAGCATAAACAAAGCTGCTATAAGCGTACACGCGCGCACGAGAAAGGTTGCCAAACAAGCGGTGCCAATCTGGGTAAGTCTAATGTAAACACCAAGTCTAGACAAAGTGATCAAGAGACAGAAGCCAGCTCTGATGTCAAAGACGATCAAATCTTGGTAAAATTGATAGAACCAGGGAGCTAAAGGGGGTTTGTGTTAAACTCAGATGGTGGTTAATGGGGATGTTTTTACTCAGCTTGAGTTAATGGGGTTTTCAAGCTTCCTAACTCTGCATCCAGTATCTGAGTTAACAGGTCTGAAAAGCCTTTGCTTTTGTTAGTCTGGACTGTGGAGTACGAAGCCCATCTTCCACCTCTGGGCAAAGCCTCAGTGTGCTGTACCCTAACATGTTCTCCATGGTGCCTCCACAGTGCTGCCTGGTGCAGATGGGTGCATGGTCCCAGGGACAGACCAACGCACCCGGTCCCCAAATCCCCTTTCCGTGTCTATTGCCTCCCGTGAACACAGTGGGTCCGTGCTCTGCAGCAGCTCTGCACCGACAGGTGCCACCTCCTTCTTTTCTACAAATGCTCTGGAGTGTGTCATGTGGAGCTGGCTGTGGGCAGTGCAGCTGAGGTCTGCTGGCTGCTGCTGCAGAGAAAAAGCCTCGGAAACTTCTGCACTTTATTTGCATTACCAAGAATGGCTTCAAGGTGAGGAATAGTTGAAGCCCAGCAGCTGAGTATCACTTACCATCTGGAAATACGCTCCCAGCAGAACCCCGATAATAAAGCACAAACTCTATCTGACCTGTGCCACACTCAGCTTTGCCATCAAAGCAGTGATGTGTCTTCCTGAGGCTGTGTTAACACTGCTAATCGTGCAAGTCACAAAGGAGCCTGCTGACCCTGCCCGGATCTTTCAAGAATGCTTGACCATTCCTTTTCTGTACTTCACTGTTCTCCTTATATTTTGCATGCCTTACCTGAGATCTGTATCACATATTTTACTTGCTCATTGAGTCAGTTGGTCTGGTTTCAAGAGTACTTGGTCAGGTCCTAATTTGTCTTGAAGTTGTCCTGCCAATATCTGCACACACTGTTCTTGGAGGGAAACTTTTGGCCTGATTTCTGGAATACAGCGACAAAGTCTCCCCAAAGCGAAACAACTTCTAGAGAATAAAACAAACTAACAAAGATGTAATTCATGGGAAATGATTTTGAGTGCACAACAATATGGACGTACTAAACAGGTTAGGGTCAGTGGCATACGAAGCACCATGAAAGACAAAATCTGCTTTGTGGTTCCTGTGTTGGGATGGATCTCCCACAGCCTGTGTCTGCCTCCTTTCCCAAAGCACTGTTCTGCTCCAGTCAACTTCCAGGACTAGCTGCAAGCCTCTCCCAAAAGACAATTTTCATTGCTCCCAGTTAGGCACACATTTAACCTGCTGGATGCTTCTCCTCTGGCTCCTTGGCCAGTTACATGTTAACGACCTTGTGGGACTGAACTGTGGTGTTGATGCTTCTGGAGGGCTACTCTGAGGAACCAGCAGGGATGTCACAGTCCTGACGTTACCAGTGCAAGGGCCACCACCAGCTCTGGCCCCTCGGATGCCAGTGTCCCTCCAGGGCATGAAATGTGCAGATGTGAGATGTGCCTGTGGTGGCTGTGCTGCCCTCCCCTCCCAGCCCTCATTAAGGAAAGCTCTAGGGAAGATGCTCTTTCATATGTCCTCCAGCTGCCCCTAAAGGTACAGAAAAGCCCTGAAATGAGGGAAGTCATATAATATATGTTTTGGGTTTTGCTTAAAAGCATATTAACCCCCCTCCCTTTTTTCTTTCGGTGGGATTTCCTTTGTTTTACTGAGCAGCTGCAGGCTGCAAGATCCCAGAATTGTGATTTTGGCCAGCAATAGCACTGTATACTGTCCAATAAAGGCTGACTATTGCATCCTCTGGGCACACTTTAAAACAATCGCTTGTAAAAGCACATACCCATCTCAGCTGCACTCGTCTGAGGGACCAGTGACAGGAAAGGCTCCCTGACTTTCCAGACCACACATTCTCCTCATCCTCCTCCATCACAGTCACCCTTCGTTACCTCCAGCACCCTAAAATAAACTTTTCCAAGGGAATCACTCGATGTTTGTCTCTACACCTTTGGCCTCAGTCAAGGCCTCATGGAGGTGGCCCAAAAGGTAGTGGAGTAAGCTTCAGTGGCAATGGGGTGGGAGGGGAGAGGGAGTGGGATTGTCCTATCTGTTCTGTAGGAAGCAGAGGATGCCTTTTCCACCTTCTCCTCCACAAATATCCCATTCTCTGTGTGCAGAGAAAAAGCGGACCGGACTGTGGCAATGGCTGTTGACTTGCCTACAAGGATACCGTGCCCCTCTGATGGCTGCCATCACCTTTTGGGCATAGGATACTGTTCAAAGATCAAAACTCCTGCATAACACCAAAGAAAAACTATTTCTCCAACCAATGTGACCTACAAACCCCAAAGACTTTTCCCTTCTTCCTTTGCTTCTTAAATCCTCTGTGCCAGCAAGGATCCCATCACCCCTTCTTGGTTGTTTCACCCTGTCTCAGAGTGACTATTAGAAATTAGCGGTGAGTGAACATCCAGTGCTTTGCAGTTTGGGGTCACTTCACTTTAAATAAGCATCCAAACATTCGCAGCTGAGCTGGCCAAAGCTCATTTGTCTTGAAATTTTCTCACGCGATTTCAGGCACAATTTCTTCTGGCCACAGCTGGGAGTGTCAAGAGAACAGTCCTCTTTTCTGTGTTTTGGCTCTGGTGCTGGCCTGAACTGGAAGTTAGAAGACAAAAAGCCCCTCTATTTGTCTGTCTATCTATTGAATGTACTTTATGTGTGTGTATGTGTATGAAAGCTTTAAACCCTCGGAAGCTTTATTCAAAATTGGTGTGAGTTGGGTGTAACATTTTGGAAAACGGTTCTTCATTTCCAACCTGACATACCCATATTAGGAACAGGCATTTCAGCCCATTTCGAAGAAAAGAAATCATGAGATCTGACTGGGGGTTTTGTATGTGTGAGTGTTTTCAAGGTTACTCGTTTACGGAAAGTAACAGGCGAAAGTTTATCTGCTGACAGCTCATTGTGAGAATTCCAGGCAGGGACTTGCAATATTTACACAAGGTGTTTCATTGTGAACTTTCTGAATGTGAACACATTAAAACTCAAGAAATACACACCACGAGTTGCAGAAAATTAATTCTCTTCCTTTCATTTCTGTACTTGCAGGCAATCTTTGCCAGTCCTCTTTCCATTGCAGAGCACAATAACACCCATAAAAGACCGGAGAGTGTCTGCTCTGTGCAACATTTCTGCTTGTTTGTAACAGGAGGGGGAAGAAAAAAGGGCTGAATTTCTTACAGCTGGTGGGGGAAATCTGGTTGTGTCTATTTTACCTGCTTGTCCTTGGAACCATATGTACCATGTAATTGTAAAGAAACATACCTGTAGAGGGTTTCTGCTGCTAAGCTTTCTGTGGGGTTTTCCTGAAGTCTGACCTTCAGCAATCATGGGTTTGCCTTGTTTTACAGAGATCTAATTGTTGCTAATTTCCTGTCGATAAATGGTACAAGGTGTGGAGTTGCACTTTTAATGTTAAATTTCAATCATTTGTCTGACTTAATCGATGCGAATAGCTCTTTCAAATGTAAATGCTTTCAGTTCGTGTAGGACATATTTATATTGAAAATCTATTTTGAGTGGGTAAAGCCATTATTCAGGATGTAGGAAAATGTTTCCTACATACAGTTGTCAAGCTCTGGGGGAGTTGTGGGTACAGAGCTTCTGATCTTGAGAAATCGAACGCTATAGAAGGATTTTTTTCTTTTTCTCCCAGTCAAAATCATGACAGGTTCCCACTTGCCACAGGCAGGGCACAACCACATGTAGTTCAGCAACTTGCAGATGTCCTCCCACCTTTGGGGTAATCCTGCTGGCATAAGGACAACGCCTGTTCTTGGAACCTTTGTTTGTCCTTTGCCATCTTTCTGCTCTTACCCATGATTTTTAGTAAAGACAAGTAAACACTTGTATTTAATGGTTGGATTTTTGTGTAAATCATAAACGTGTCTTGCAGTAACCTGTTTTTTGCAACCAATTTCTCTTGTTGCTGCTGATAAGGGTTTCATTAGGCTGGGGTGGGCTGAAAGGAAATCAGTGCATCCATTTTAGGGATTCATTCTTCAGGAATTACCTCCTCTTCATTCTTCTCCTCTTGCCCGCAGAGGTGGATAGGGAAGATCCTGCTTCACTGCCATGCCCATGGTGTGTAGTAACTGCAGCGTGGGCTGCCCTGAGTCACAGGGCAGTAGCCAAGGACACAGCTAGCCCTGGGAAAGGAGCGCTGGTTGCCTGACTTGAAGTCTCTGTCAGAGCCCCCATCTGAATGTCTTCATCTAAAATATTCTGAAGTAGTATTTTTGCTGGACCTTGGTGCTGCTAGGTGTGATGCAGACAGTAGTGTTTCTACCAGTCAATACTGCAAAGAGGCAATAAAGTCCTGGGGAAAATTGCTTTTGACCCGTGATGATGCAGTTACGGGTTTACAAAATGGTTTTAACAGGATGCAGGAGAACTGATATCTGATAAAACCCAGTTCAGGTAAAGCAATTTGTGTATGGACAGGAAGTACTTGACTTTATTGTAGAGATGACGGACATTTCAATTTACTGAACTTTTTAAGTAACCACACATGAATGCGTGGCCTGTGTTGCTAACACTGTTTAGGAGCAGATTAAGAAGAAATTATGACTCACCCCATAATTCTCCCAGCCAATATGGATCCTTAATCAGAGTAATTATTCCAATTACAATGTCCTTGTGTTCGTTATTTTTTATTCAGTTTTATGCACTGTTTTGAAAGCTCTTGACAGGGTGCTAAATTTTGTCTGAGTCTTTTCTCCCTGTCTTAAATTCTCAATTACACCAAAAAAATCCGTTCATTTCTCGGTACATGGAGCTATTCTTCTGTTTGTTGTCTATGATACTGCTTTTCGTGTACTCAATCTATGAAAAGTGACTAAATTTTTCTTACAAAAATACATGAATATTAGAACTTTTCCTTAACACAAAGTGTGTTTTAATATAATTCAGCTCATAGCTTATCCCTTCCTGCACAGATAACTTTTTATACTCAAATTTTGCTCTTTGAGCATTTTAGCCTTTCAATTTCAGTGCTGGATCTGTATCGGGTTTCCTCTCTTAAACAGTTCTCCTGTCTGTTTTGTATAACTTCCAATGGTTTGCAGGATATCTTTGTTTCAAAAATCTGTTGGTCTGCTCTGCTGGGACCACATATGTCTCTGTAGTGTTTAACTATCCCCTGCAACCTGTTAATATAGCATAATGGCTTTGCAAAGATAAAAACCTTACAACAAAATAATGCTCCTTTCATTACAAACCGGACCCTGGGAAGGAAAAAAAGAAAAAAGAAAAAAAAAGTGGATGCTTGAAATGAAAAATATTTCAAGAGAAGAAATATCTAGGTCACAGCTTTTCTCAATTTTTGTAATTTAATGCAGCCTGGAATAATTGCTGCATGCATTCTTTTGAAATCAAGTCCTACAATGTTCTTATTGCTCCATCTCTATTTTCAAATATTCCTGGTAATGCACATTGTTCTGTTTTCCAAATAATTACATTGTAAAAATGCTAAAAAAGTAAGTTGAATCAGAGTTTATCCAAAGATTGAAAAAGAAATGTTGCCATCTGCATCAGCCTTTTCGCTGTTGGTTTCTTCATGGGAAATCAGCTCTGCTTCCAAAGGTCTCACTGCCACAAAGCCCCAGACTCTGGAGGAAAATACTCTCTGGTGGAGGAGATCAGAGCAGGAAAAGATTTATGGCTCAAGTTGCAGGTAATTCTTAGGGAAAACTGAGGAAATTAAGTAGTGCGTGCATGGCGCATAGGCTTTCTGCATCGTGTACACAGTTCTCTTCAGAGAAAACAGTGGGATCATGCATGGTTGCTTCCTCAGGATTGTGCCCTTTTCCTCTTCTGTGCGAGCAGAAGACATTTTAAGAGCACTTTGAAGTGATTTAAAAGCACCTGATGGAGGTAAAAAGGCTACAGGCTTTGTGTACAGTCCCTAGAATTTACCTGTCATTCCCAGCTTTACATTACAAAAAACTCCTGGAAAACCAGTTTTGTGAGGTTTGCGTTGCTGGTCAGCTCAGGAGTGCAGGAGGGTGGTTCTGTACGGGGAATAGCAGAACAGCAGTTGCACCCTCGCTCACCAGTCTCAGAAGATGAAAAGTGGGCATGTAATACCTTTGATTTGTCACAAAAATATTTTCCTTTCCCTTTAGCTTTGCATTTTTCTGCACACCACTTCATATGCCACCAGGTCAGGGAAAAGATAGGGAAGATAAACACTGAGGAACAGTATCTGCTTACCTGCTAAGAGGGAAAATACTGGCAGATTTTCAGATCAGGTATAAGTGTCTGAAAAGCAAGTCTGTTACACTAAAAGATTATTTTCCACTCTGTAGCAAAAAATGAGGCACTCGAAAAATCTTGACGTGTTTCATGACTCCTTCATAAAAAATAGTTGGCTGTAAGTACGCAGTGTTGCTCACAAGGTAGGGTTGTGCATTCTTCAGTACCTCTTTGCACACATGCCCTTTGAAATTGCTAGACTTAACCTCTCTCCACTTCTGTTGTGTCTGAAGAGAATCGGTTTTCAAATAGAAGGAGGAAATCTTAAACTGCTCTAGTGAATAGTCACTTATCCTCCCTCTCAAACCCCGCGCTCCATCACCATCGCTTCACATACAGTCAAGCGTGCTGTGTTTGAGGAGGGATTTGTAATCGAGATCTGGACCATTCCTGAAAAAAAAACATCGCTTCACATACAGTCAAGCATGCTGTGTTTGAGGAGGGGTTTGTAATCGAGACCTGGACCATGCCTGCTGCTGAACAGCCTGATACGCTTCCTATGGAGTTCAGTGGTGTCTGAAGGGCCAACACAAGCCAGGAACATCCATCCCCCTGTTACTGATCTTTAGAATCCTTGTTTTACCATTGGTAACCAAACAATTCTTGCTCTGGATGATTGCCATCCACCCGGCTACGTCACTGTGGCATTTTTAATTGCAGAAAGTATTGGGCTTTTATTTTGGGGGTCTTTTTTGCACACCCCTCACCCCATTTTCTATCTTTGATTTAATACAGAGATCTGACTGGCCCTGCAAAAGAAAATGTACATTAGAAAACCTTCAACTGAGGTGGCTGCTGTCAATCCAAATCAGTGTTTCTCTTATTACTCTCACAGGAAGAGAGGTTAACCAGTTGAGTTCAGTCATTACCAATATTCTTCAACAACCATGCTGGTTTAAGTGGTGTTTTTACCAGATTTGTGATGGCACTGCATAGATGGGGCAGATTTTAACATATTTCAGCCCTGCTCAAATTTAATTGTAGAGTTGGGGGCTTTTTTGACAAGTCGTGACTGTGTCCATATTAGCAAAATTGCCTGGATTGCCCTTAGGAGTGTTTCTAAGGTGTTAAATCTTAGCTTGTATTCTTTATGATGATGATGGTAACTGGATTGCGCTGCTGGATTTTTGGGTAGTCTAGTGGGATCTTTCTTCCCCTGTTCATTTGATTAGTCATAGCGACCATAAATAGCTCTATTTCCACCTGAATCAGTAGAAACAGACTGACTACTGCATGAGATCTTCTATAGCAGAAGTCAAGCTCTTCTTGTGTGTCTGACTGCGTGATGTTGAATAGTGAGTGTTCACCACAGTACATAGCTCCCATCCCTTTATATTCAATTTTAGCACTGTTGCCTTTATCTGCCTGCTTTCAGCTGTGGTGGTGCCACAGAGCATGCACAATACACACTGCTCTTGTGCCCCCTCCCCCACAACCCCAAAGTCTCTCTATCAGCTACAAATTACAACAATCAAATCATTCAACCATTAAATTTCAACTTCTTTCTTTTTTAATCTGGAATAATCCAAGAACATTATCGCTCTTCTTAATTGTTTCACATTTTTTTTTCACAAATAATTGGTCATCTGTCAATTTTTCTTATTGAAAAATTCTTATTCAAATGTCATCTTTTTTTTATTAGCCATTAGATTTACAGGAAAGCATAATACGACTTCATTCCATGATCAAAGGAACACACCATTTAGTGCCAAGTTTCCAATACGAGTACTTGCGTTATAAAATTTCTTTCCATTAATTTGTTGCTTCTATAATTGTTCTTGTCAGTAAATGCGTTCATTACGGGAAAGAGAAACTGAAAAAGAACATAAGACCAGTTACAGTGCATTTAATAATGCATTAAAATGAGTATTCCTGGGAACCCTTTTTGTAGTATTTTCCCAGCAGCACGTCTTCCAATGGACAGCTCTACAGAAAGCTCAGGGAGAGAAGGAACCTAGGTCACTTTCCATGGAAATCCTTGTTCACGTAGCCCAGACACTGCAAGACTGGACACTGTTTGGCAAGATGTTCAATAACAGCATCTTCCCTGCCTGAGAATATAACTCATTTGCCTGTTTTATCTGAGAAACCTTGTCTGAGTTTTTAAGCATGGAAATAAGCAGCTGGTTAAGAGGATTTGAAGCAGTCGTGTTTGAAAATGTGGCCCTTTTTGAAACAGCAGAGCTCAGCTATCTGTGTTCTTTTGGAAACCTGAGATGGCTGCTTCTTTGAGAGGGCTTAAACGTGCATATATGCTTGGTGGTAAGCAGCTCTGTATTTTCATATCCATTCCTCTGATGAAAAAGAAACTTGAGATAAGTTGTGAAGAAGGGCTCTTCCCGCCCCCCCGC
>NW_010408981.1:0-5642 GCF_000710305.1 Buceros rhinoceros silvestris
CCTCTCTCCGTGAAAGTCCGGAAGTCCAAGAAAGAGAACACTCCTCCGGCCTGCTGCTTTTTAAAGGCTCCCGACGTAACGTTTCACCTGACCCCCTTAACCAATTAAATGCGGAATTATCGGATTTGCATGGAATGATTCTATTTGTCCATTACCCAAAACAAGGAAGTTTTAGCTCAAACCAGGACAGATTCCTGAGAGAAACAACCTGCCTTCTAGCAATAGAATAGATAACAAAGTCCTCACAGGACTATTCTAGAGCAGATGTTAGGGCATACAATTTCCTTGATCTTATCCACACAAGACAATGAGAGAAACTAGCAATATCAAATTAACCTTCAAAATAATTGCTCATTCCCTAGTTGCTCAAGTTGTTACTTAAGACTTTTCGTCCCAGTTACAAGTTCAGGAAAAATCAATTTGAAGTGTGTCCATGCAAAGAATTAGAGACAAAGGGAAATGGTTTCTCCACCGTGAGAACATTACACCACAAAATGTAATCTCAAAGCTTCTGAGTGTACGTCTTATACTCTGAATTAACAGCAAAACTAAAACTTGTTCTTCTGTTAAAATGGCCATTAAAATGGTAAATGCAGCATATATTTTTCCAAATCCCCAGAACTCTGACGTACACTTTGGCCTAAACATTTATATTGATACTCTCCATGCTTTCTCATTCTTGGAAGACGATTTTTTTTTTAAATTTCAGAAAAGACACATCAATCACTTCCGATCGCAACGGCTGCTACTTTATTGAAATAATTCCACTATTCCTTTCCTCAAAATTTACCTACTTCCTTGCATTCTGATTGACTATAGATGTCTGATTTGCACAAGGTAATTTTGAAATAACTGCATAATGTGCCATTCCCTTTACCATGATTGCCTGAAACCTATCATTAGCCAATCAAAGAGCAAGGATCTGCATAATCACTCCAGCATATTTTTCAGTAACTACTCTGTGAATATGCAATTTTCTTCCACTATGCAAATTTCACAAACATATCCCTAAGGCTCTGATTGCACCTGTTGCTCAAAATTTACAAGTTGTTATCCATAGTGACATCCACAATTTTTACTCCTCAAAAATGTAAAAGCTTTAGAAAAATGAGAAAATAAACAGGGGGGGGGAAAACCCCAAACACAAGCCATTACAAAAATAGGGCTTCCATCCTAAAATATTAGAAGAATCTATGGACAAGATCAGGCTCTTGGTTACAAAGGATACCAACCATGACGCCTGCACAACAGCCACTAGTGCACATTAAAGAACAAAACACAGCTTAACTCCTCCTAATGCTGACTCTCTTAACAGCAACAACAGCAAGAAAAATTAATTTAATTACTGTTACCAAAATAAAGACCTTAACGTTCAAATGAAGGGTGTTTTATGAACAAGAAAATGCCGTTCTAAAATATATGTCATAGAGAAACATACTATTAAACCATCTGAGGTTTCCTTCAGGTCCAAAATGTATGTAGGCTTTGCCAATGACTTTAACAGAAAGAGGATTTTTATCTTCTCTGTCACTTCCCTTTAGAGTCTGCAAATCAGCTACCTAACTGGCCCAAAGCAACTGTCAAATTATGTTGACTTACCATATTTTTTTAGCAGAATATATAAGACTATGTAGTACCAATTTACTTGTTATTTCCATCTCGTAGAAAGAACATCTCTAATGCTGTTCAATCAATTGCTGACAGTTACTGTCATGAACAGGGATACAGATGGCAAGTTAAAACCAGTATTATTTTGGTATCGGGTGGCCATATGCATTTGCCAATATCTCAAATTACCTTAACTGCAAATAATTTATTGAAGCATAAATATCATCACATACTATATAGTGTGTTTAGTTTGGCATTATCTTAAACTTACATTTAAGCTATCAGACAGGGTGTTCGAGCTAATGATGGAAGAAATGGATGGCAAATCCTATATATTTATACCACCGCTGATGTTCCCAGAGAACAAGCTGATAAGACATCCAGATTAACAACTCCAGACCTTCTGGGAATTTTACAACTAGTTCCTAGTATACACAGTGCAAACGCAACATTAACAGTTGAAAATGTGTGAAAGTGAGCATTTTCATATCAAGCCATAAGGATTTGGAGCACTGTATAGAGGGAACTGCCATGGCAACCTAGAGTACTGCAGTAACTGTTTCCAAACACATGGTAAACATGTTACTTCACAGGAAGAACCTTCCAAATTGGAAGTGTGATGTATATAATATTACTTAAGACAAAACTAATTAAAGACATATACCCAGTTTCATGAGATATACTGCTTTCATGCACAATCAATTCCCCAGAGTCATGAACACCGACAAGTGTACAAGAGCTTTGGAGCTTAGTGTAACAACGCAGAGGTACTTTCATCCTAGCAGCAAGAAATACATCTGCATACACTCATGGTGTGCACTAAGTCCAGGTGAAACTCCAACAAGAACACTCTGCCTTGTCTAAGTTGAGGAGAAAAGGGCTGAGCTTAAATTCAAAGTTTTCTGATTATGAATGTAGAACTAGAAACTACAGCTCAACCTAAAATGCTGTCTTGGAAGAAAAGAGACATGGGCCCAGCAGTGCATTACAATAGATCAGTACTTAGAGAGATTGATTACTCCCTTTACAGATGTTTTCATTCGAAAGAATCTTTAGCAGGTTTGAAAGGAGGTCATTAACAGCATTTAATGACCATCCCATAGCCTACATCCATTGAAACTGAAGGGAGAATGTTCTGACCTATGTGCGGAGTAGAACTATCAAAAGAAATGCTGGAACATTCAAGAATTATTTGTGTTGACCTCACAGGTGAGTATCTTTTCTCCAGCTGAAGCAGGGGAGTCAGCATGTTCATTTATTTTCTATGGCATGTATTTGGGACCCTAATTTCGTTCTAATTTGGACCAAAAACTTTACATTCTGATTTTTTTCTATGAACCAGAATTTGTGTTCCTTATCCAGCTCTCACATGGTTCTGCTTGTCTTGGGGATAACACTGTTCATTACAGTGAGAGTCAAGTTAAACTGGCAGTCATGTCATTTAAGTACTTATATTTTTAACTTGCTGCAGTAATCAAGTGGTTATTGAGGATAAAAATGAAAAAAAAAAAAAGAAGTTGTGGGTTTAGAGGGGTTTTTTGTTTTGGTTTGGTTTTTTACAGGTAATCTATTTAGCAGCTTCACTATACACCAGCTGCAATTCTAACTTGTCATGTCTTGAGTTTCTCTAACAAACTGGTTCTCAAAAAAGGAACTCTAACATGCTGGTTATTTATGCTTAAAACACCTCTTTTGCAGAGCTTCTGCAAGATTCAACACAACCTTTACACACTTGGGCACATAAGTGTCATTTTGCTTGTACCACTCATGTCCTGGTATAAACATCTTCTGCTTGAAATAGAAATATTTCAGACAAAAAGATCTTCTGCTTATGCAGATAGAGGCTACACAGACTACAAATGGAAAAAACCAAACCAACCCACAAAAACGAAACCAAACCAACCAAACAAAAATATCCAAAAAGCGAGGAAACCTTTTACAAATATATAGAGAAAAAAATGTATGATAGGACTTAAATAAAAAAATGTTGTCCAATCATTAGTTACCTACTACATTTAACTAAAACATTCTCAAATACTCATATAACATGTTCAAATACTTCTATTACAACGTTTCTGAAAATGTTTCCAAATTGAAAATACAAACAGTCAACTCTTTGGAGTAACCTTCATCATTTTTTATTTTTAGAGGTTATGGGATACACTTTCAAGTTTCTTCCTTCAATCACGAGGAATGATTTTAAATGAACACACAGGCATCTAGAGTAATTTTTTTGCCGCAGGGTACCATCTAGGTCCTGCATCACAGGGACACAGGTCTCCTGTAGGTCCTCTGCCATATCTAGTGGCTCTGTGATGATATCTCATCTAACCAAGGGCACCTCTGAAATGGCAGAAGACATCTGTGTTAGTAGCATAATTGCTCCAGGGTTCTAATTGTAGCAAATTTCGGCAATGCAACATACCACACTAACTTCAAGTATGAGTCTTCTAATGGAAATATGATTTAGCAAAGACTGTCTGACATTCAACAGAGACAGAAGAAAAATTGCTTCCAATCTCTCAAACCAATTTTCTCTACATATCCTACACACGTCATATTATATAAGGAATAACCTCTTACAATAATTCTGAGCTTTACAACTTTGAAAAAGAAGGATTGTTATGTTTGATTAGATTCCATTTGGTATCCAGGGTCAGAGGGTGAGTAATATAGCAGTTAGAATAGTTTCAGATATTGAGGAGTCAATGTCGGTACAGTTAAAAATGTGTAGACAAGACAAAAATCAGTTCGGAAAGGTGACACTTACTAACACTTTAAAGAAGGAAGAAGTGAGAAAATTTCAGTTTTGAAATTTTTCTGGGCAAAATCTTACTACTTGCTGTTTTAACTACACAAAGGGAGAGAAAATAAGGCAGCACCATCATATGAGTTACACTGCAGCACATACTCTGCACACACGGCAAAAGGCATTCAGACTGGTCAGTTACTTTTATGTGGCCTTTTCTGATACTCAGGAAAAACCGTGCTTATGAACAAAATAAAGCTCTTTGTAATGCATGTCCTAGCTACAAAGTACAGGACAACTTAGCCAGTATTGAGTGATACCTTTATTTCTGTATCTAAATGCATGAAAGAGCTTTCCTTGTAATCAACGCAGGTGGGCAAGTTCCTGGTTTACAAGGTATTATATATGATAGTACATAATACAATACAAATAACATTTGGACCAAATGCAAATAAAACTAAATGGGATATGGAAAATTATTCTTTACCCTAGTAAATTGTTGACATAATTTTCCTTCCTTTAAAAGCAGAAGGAACAAGGCAGAGGAGGTGACCTCCTGTTCCGACAATGACAATACAGAGAAGTACATCAGAGGTCCTTCCTATTCTATTATCTGTGGTCATCTGCAGTGATTCATAACCTCATCTGGTCCACAAGGTTAACAGCAGTCTATCTAATTCATCTCATTGCATCCTCCAGTCAGATTCAATATGAACTTGAGTTCACAGCATGTAAAATTACATTTATGTTTTTAACGTAAACGGAAAAGTTACGTATTTTGGAGAACAGGTACTTCCTAGAACTTGAACATTAAACATAAACTACAAATTTTGCTGGTAACACTAGAAGCGTTCTAGCACTTGATAAGCTAACGGAAAAACTAAGCCATCCTGTATTTTTATCTCATCTACCAAATGTGCTTATTTATAAAAGGAGTAATTTCATATTTTCTATGGTTATTATGTTGCTATCATTATGCAAATCCAATTTAGACAAAACAAAAATCCTGCAACTCAGCGGCAAAACAGCCTTACTAGATTTTGAAACTATTCTATCCCACAGAACATTTTCCTTCAAAAAAGGAGTCTAATATTCTCTGCCAAGATAGCAAAAACATGACATGAAGTCAGTGTTGCAAATTTATTGTAAATTAAAGTGCTTTCCTTCTTTCAGCTATGCTACATCGCCTTCACTGTTACTGCTTAAACAACAAGTCCCTCTCCCTTTTCTAGCTTGGCTCTTGTCACTTCTTGTGATTAAATCTGTCAAACTATTAAGCAGGAAT
>NW_010408981.1:5711-7614 GCF_000710305.1 Buceros rhinoceros silvestris
CAGGATTGTGTTTTTCCTATTGCTGCCAATGATACCAGGAAAAGCATTTGCTGGTTTAGATAGCACATCACAAATTACCTTTCAGGTATCTGATGAAAATTTTCAGGTTTTATACCTTTTCATTTTCATTTCCAACACAAAATGATTCCTGGAGGTTAAATACAGGAGCATTAACAAGATGCACTGTAATCCACCACTCTGCACTACGCTGTAATTCTCTCTGCACGTAAAGGCCAGGAGTGAGAATCTTTAGAATCAGAAACCATAGAGATGACTAGTCTCAAAGAATACACAGTAAACAGACAAGTAAGCATAGCGAATGTGCAGGGGTAAAAAAGAGATTTCCAAGCAGCATGTTGGTTCTCACCGTGCAGGTCTATTGGAGACATAACTTGGGCTCAAGTTAAAGAAAAAGGGCATAAAAAGACAAAAGTTCCTTAATGTATCCTTAATAAGTTTATCAACTATGTCATAATTTCATATTTAACTTGTGCCTGAAACACACTAGTGTTATCTTTACGTAAACAACCCTACGATGCAACATATTTGGCACAGGACTCAAAATATCTCCCCAGACACGTATTGTCTCCCAGCTCCCTCCAAACTCCCCTTCTCTTGATCCCACCTGAGGAATCATTACTGCAATGTCTCAGGAGACAATAAAAGCCCTAGACCAGAGGGCCTACAGGGTATCCAATTTTCTGTACCCCCATTTTTGATGTGCAATGTCTTTGTAATAAGGTGAATACTTTTCCACACCACGCAGTGCTGTGGACACTCACATACGCAAATAATAAAACTCCAAGCATCTCCTGTTTATTATAAGTTTTGCTTTCAACAGGAACTTTGTAGCTTTTCAGCTAATTAGTATATACCTTACTGTATATCTTACTGCAACTCTCTTTCCTTTTAATATTAGTTTAGATCTGTCCCTGTGTGTGTGGTGCATGTTTGTATTTAACAAATACTTCTGACCTAAGATTAGGAATCAAGCTGAGATTTATCAACTTTCACCATGGAAACTTAGAGAAACCCACTTAGAGAAATACAAGGTGAGCCCTGAAGCCCCCCTTTCACAGCAGTATGTCACACTCAGTAACATGAAAACATCTAACAAACAGTTTCATTTGGTGGACTGAATTCAGTATGTTAATTACTCATTCTAGGCCAGCAGGTGGATGTGAAAGACTTGATAGTAAAGAATTAAGATACAAACAAAAAATTATTAAAGCAACAGTGCTCTAGTATTACAATTCTCAATTAAAAATGTAAAACATTTAGCGCAAAAGAAGGCTGAGTAATTATTAAAATGTAAGTACATCTTCTGTTATAAGTTATTATAGTTATTACTGTATTTCTTCTCCTTTATGCACCTGTGTCCAGGGTAGATATGGATTTTCCCATATAAGCCTATCAGGGAAACCAAAGTTTAGAGGCTGTTCATTAGAGCTCATATAGTTGTAAAACAATCATTAAACATTGCAGGTCGTAGGATTCCAGCTTTCTGTAAGTGACAGCACTGAGTTTTGGCAAAGATTACAGCAAATAAATCTAATTATATCAAAAGTGCAGTAAATACAACTATAAATTGCTCCATGTGGTTCATAGCACAAATCAGACTTAACCATCCCTAATTTTTAATTGTGGTTACAATTAAATCCTCAAGCATCATTTATGAAGACGAAGATATTAATGTCTCTATCTTGTGACTATTTAAAAAACACATATAAGTATATAAATGTCAGCTGCCTCCTTTACAGTTTGAGTTATCAGCATTTGCCCAAACTATTTAAAAGAGAGGGCTAAATTTTCAAAAAGCCATTCTTGAATTTGAGTGGGGTTTTTTGGCGAACTTGTACGTACTTGCAGCTGTAAGGATGACTCAATTATTTGTGAAAGAGTG
>NW_010408981.1:7690-22804 GCF_000710305.1 Buceros rhinoceros silvestris
AGAGTGTTTATACATAGATTACCAGTTACTGTGCCACAAATAGTATCATACTAACGGGCTATTTTGCAATGCCTCCTTATTCATTCAAGGTAGTCAGTGGACAGCAGAACAGTCAGAGAAGGTCACGGAACAGTTAGTTCTGCAGCAGAAATATTTTGGTTTAGGTAATTCTTAAAGTTTAACAAATTGTCATTGGAAGAAAAATTATAAAACACATACTCAGACCAACTTATATGGCAAATTTGATAAGACTGATTCATTTCTTTACAGGAAACAAAGCAAATCATTTCCCATTTTTAATAGTATCAATTTTTTTTTTGTTATTCCATGCAAAGTGTAACAATAAAAGACATCAGGAACATATGTCTAGTACAACAAGAAACAGAAAGGGGAAAGTTGAAGTAAATTACAACAGAGGCACTAAAGAAGGCAGGCGGTTTAAACAGGAAAAAATCGTGAAGCTCTTCTGAGAAAATATGGCATCATATAATTTAACTCTCTTTTTTGCATTAACATGCAGTTCATTTGACAAAAAAAAACCCACCTTTTTTTCTCAAGTGACAGATGTTCTATTTCATTTCTGAGTATGGGCTTTTTAGGGTTTTAAATTATCAGCTGCTTTGTATCTAACTATTATTTTTAAGGAATGACACGATGGTTTCTTTTTATGATAAGGGAACCTCCCTTGACTTCCATTACTCAAATGGACTCTATGATTTGAGGCTGCACAAAGCTTCAATGTCAATATAATTTTAAAAACTTTTCAGACCATTATATATCAACTGTATCTTTGTAAGAAATCATTTCCCACCCTTTGAAAGACATAAACTACTGCATATATTAACTATTAATCTTTGTGGATGATTAAATCTGGTATTCTAGATATAATAAATATTATTTTTAACCCACCACAAAACGACAGTAAAAATGATTGTAATAATTTCAGTGGACATACTCAGGTTTGTCTTTACAATGCAATTGTCAACACAACCATCATAATACTCGACTGCCATAAGTTCTGAAACTGTCAGCATTTGTGAGAGAAACAACATTAGCCCATACCACTAAGTGGCTTTAAACATTTTTTGTTTGATGCAATCTAATCTGTAGATTTCTCATTTCTCTGTGATGCTTTTTTCCTCTGAAATACTCTCCTAACTATACTGATAGTGACTCCTGATCTGCCTCGTTTACCAAAAATGTATTTGTATTACTAATTTTCCTCTCACAAGAATTGCATGCAGAATAACTTGCAATTCTGAGTATGTTAAAGCTGAAATGATTGCAAGAAAGCCCTGCTTTAAACTTTTTGTATTTGGTAGGTTGCAAATTTTCAAAGGTAAACAAGACTGTCTCAGCCCTCTCTGAACAAGAATGTGACAAGAATTTCTTATCTCTAGTTTTATTCTTGTTCTACTTTCCTTCTACCTTTTCCCCTTATTTTCTAAACCTGGGCTGTAAATTTTAATGAGATTGGACCACAACCTCTTAAATGAAGAGGCAGAGCAAAAGAATAGCACATGATGTTCTCTCTAAAGCAGTTGAAAAGCACATCAGCTTAAAGAAACTTAAAACATTTTTCAGAGCTTTATCACACCATGATGACAAATTAGGGTCTCTTTCAGACTGTTTCTAAAAATAAATAACTCGTTTACTTCACTCTCTCAACACATTTCTCCCCTTCCATCACATAGCTGAGGTGTCAGTTTTCTGAAGTTACCTTCAAAAGCAAAGAGCACGTATTCCACTTTGTAATCAGTACAGAGTTACAATAATTCATATAATCACAGAATGGGTTGGGATGGAAGGGACCTTAAAGATCACCTAGTTTCAACCTCCCTCCCATGGACAGGGACACCTTTCACTAGACCACGTTGCTCAAAGCCCCATCCAGCCTGGCCTTGAACACTTCCAGGAAAGTGTTCAGCAATAATTGTGTGGTAATTCGATGATAAGATCCTTTAGTTGGTGTGAATTATAATGACAGTAGTCTTATTTTATGCATTTTGAATCATAAAAGGAAGAAAATAAATTATCTCCAAATTACAGTGAAAAAGTATTACTCCTGAATGTCAGCCAGTTTAGAAAATAATTCTGACCAAAAAAAAAAAAAGCAACCAGGTGTTCCTATAAAATCGTTTCATCTTAAAAGTCATTCACTAGCCATAAGCAAAACTCCAGCTCCTTGGTACAGCTTTTATGGCTCACCCAGCTCAGCTATCAGGAGGGGTATGCTATTCCACACACCTGGCTAGGGCCAAAACTTCCACAACATGCTGACAGGGCTTTACAGATGTTTTCTCATCATGAATAAAAACTACAGTCTTTACCTTCTGTGAGAACTTATTTTTTATCACTTCCTAGTGTGCTCCAATGGGCACAACTTCAAATGACAATTTATTGATTTCTCCCAAAACTGTAGTTTCAATGTTTTTTTGAATCATGTTTATAGGTGGAATATGACTTATAAAAAAGCCTAACAGTGACCTCAGCAGTGACAAAGCAAATTATTTTTCCAAAATTTGTGATACTATTATCGTGCAGCATCAATTTTGACAAACAATCAGTTTGATTAATGTGAGTTATCCCAAATATTTGAATAATTCATTCGTGGGTCAGTCATGGCTTTCAGACCAAACACCTTGCTACCTATCATGGCTTGTTGATAGTTTTCACATTTATTTACCGACAATGCTCCATCTTCTCCAAGATCTGGACAGAAAACTGAGCTCGACTGAACAGCAGGAAGACATTTGGCATGGGACCAGTTGTATTTTTTTCTTCGCTCCTCTGGAAGGAATACAGATTGCACTGTGTCCCACAGCCCTGGGCTGCTGCAGTGCACATTCAGCTTCACCGGACATCTCACTGAGCTTTTTCTCATGAGCCTGCCTGGCTACTGACAAGCAGCACTCCATGTTATGCTTATCAAGGGCTCTCACGCTTCCTGCATATCAATAACATGTAATTTTGACAGGTCATTATAATGCAAATAATTCCTTATTTAAACCAACACATTTTTATTAAAACTTCAATCTTATACTACAATTTCATTTTTTTGAAGACTGCTTTGTCCATTTTTAAAACAGTATAGGTATTTAAAAGAGGTTGTCATAGTAACCAGTGAACATAGTTGCTTGCGGTATTTTTTAAACTTGGAAATATAATCACAATAGACCTTATTGCATGTTTTAGGAACAAAGTTTCAAGTTTTTCATTACAAAATCTGTTCCTAAAACATGGGGTGTGTACATGCATGCAAGCATAAAGAGAAAAAAAAGACAGCATGTTACATACATCATATTACATGGATTTCAAATAAAGTACTGACATGCACATTTATACCACACATATTATGGGCCACCAGTACATTTAAGAAATGTACTGGCAAACATACACATTTACATATTGTGGTTACTATGACAACGCCTAAGATGTATGTAGCAACATGATCCAGAGAAACACAGAGTGCCGTATAGAAAGAGCTACTCTTTCAACTTTTTATGTATCTAAAATGGGCATCTAGAATTATTTCTGCACTCCTAACTGTGAAAGCCTCTCTGAGGTACGCTACCAGCAAAATAGTAAAGTAAACTTCTAGAATATATTAACTGTTATAAAGTATTAATCTTTTTAACCCAGGACTACTTGTTTAGATTTTGCTTTAGACTTTTAAAGAAAAATTACAGGAACTTTATTAAAAACAAAGTTGAAAAAATTAACATCTGTGGATAATTCAGTATAAGCCCTAGTTGATGCAGATACAATGGTGAAAACATGAATCCCACATTATCAGTATGGAAGTTTACTAATAGTGTGGAGGAAAAATACCTCATGTCTCTTTCCTATCCTATTTTTATCCACAAGAAGTACCCTCAGTGGCATATCACTACATTCTAGCTTGTTTCCTTTGTTACCTGGAAATGCCTGCTCCAGTAGTACTGCTTGCTTCTTCATGTCTAGCTCAGAAAGAGGAACACAAAGCTCATAATTCAGTAACAGGTTTCCCATTCAGGACCATACTTAAGCACATACCTTAACTTGAAGCAAGAATTCAAGCATCATTCCAGTTGTGTCAAAGCCATGTAATTCAGCCATTTCCTAGTTTACTGAGTGCTTCATTTCATAACCTCAGTATACAGGTATACAGATATTGCATATTATCATGTTCTAGTCTTTCAAGTGCTTCATCTGATAACCTTGGCACGTAGGTGTTATAGGTATGCATGTGTCGCATCCTTTATGCCAAATCCCGCAGAGTTGAAAATTGTCTTAATTCCACTGATTCCAAGAGAGGCAGGTTGATGGGTACCACCCTGATATGACCTTTTGTCTTTGGGGGTTAGAACTGCATTAAGGCTTTATTTAAGACTGTAAGACTCTCTAGTCCCCATGGAAGTTAACAGCCAGGCACAGAAGGGAAGACAAGAAGTTAAAAATGTGTTCCCTGGACACAATACAAACAAGGTAGACATAAACTCATTAATAAGTTGGGGCTTAACGTATGGCATTTATTTTCAATGAATCAGACTTTTTTTTTTTTTTTTTAAGGAGGAAAATATTTGTCCAGGGGGTGAGGAAAACCCTCTATAAAAAGACACAGAAATATATGAAATAGACTATTTCTTTTGCCAACTCATACTAAGAAAGATTTAATCACCAGTGCAGTCACGATACTTTGTTTTCCACAGGTTTCAGCAGCAAATCACATCCAAATTGTTCCCAGGAGCACACTGAATTATTTTTCAAGATTTGATTTATTGTCACTGGTAACTGCTATAATTTATGAAAGATTCCATTTTGTTTATCCCTGCTTATAAAACAAGCACACATAAGCGGAAAACATCTAGCAAGACAGAGCATCACAGTGGGAAAACAATTTGAAAAAGGCATTTACTTTGTAAGAGCTAAACTTTGTGAAGGAATGGATTGAAACAATATGACAAGAAGAAAACGAGATACGTCAGCATTGCAGTTACTATTCAACTTCTCATTCTTTGTCTTACTGCCATATGCTTTAGTGACACTAGCTAGTGGAAACATTCTTCAACTTGAAAGTCCAAATTTCTTCAAACAAGGCATCAGTAAAGAGCTGTGGCCTATTCTGGCCATCCCCTGGGAGCTTGCAGACTCCGAACATCTCACTCTCTTGAACCAAGTATCAAAGCACACTGATAAAATGAATGAGGGAGAAGGTTTGTATCATGACAAGGTGCTCCCTACTTTAATCACAGTGAATGACATTAATAAGTGGAATAAAAAGTAATATTACCATAATAACCAATGCAGATGGAAAATTGCAAAAAAAAAAATTGAAAAAGTCTGTTGGTGAGAAGAGTTTGTGATTAATTTTTCTACTGTACCTACAAATATGGTGATTGGCATTTATGGTAGTGGACACCTCCAAAAGCAGCAGACATGGGAACACTGAGATTCTGACAACTGGTTTACAATGTAAAACAGTAATAGCAGTAAAAGAAAGACCTCAGCAGAATTATCATCCTTTTAGAACCCATCAGTTTTAAGATTCGCCTGCTCTCATGTAGATGAGACACTGAATCTTTTAAAATAAAGATGATGACGGAAGTCAACATTGCAGAGGAATTGTAGTTACAGGGTTGAGATTCTTTCCAGTTTTAAAAGAGGACGTTTCCTGTTGAGCTACTGCAGTTCTGCACTACCCAGATAATTATATTTTAATTTGACACAACTCAAATGAGAAAAACCAAAGTTCATAACAGTTGTCATCCTTGTGTTCTAAAAGACGATTATTGTTCATCTTTGTCTAGGCTCCTATAGCACCATTCCTTTAGCTGACCTAATTAAAACTTTTTTTGTGTAGATTTTAATTTGGCTATTAATGAGACTGCATTGATGCTGAATATTTTTAATAATGTGAAAGCTCAGAGAAAAATTATTGACCATAGTGATGCTCAGCTGTGACACAGAGTAGTCTAGTGAGGAAAGAATTACAGTCAATGCCTCTCAACAAAAGAATTTTGCACAGATTTTAATTTCTAAAATAACAGAAGACACAATCTGCTTCTGACATACTCATTTTATTAGTTTGACCCTCTGAATTACTACAAAAATACTGTAAATATCCAAACAGATATCAAACTCATACATCACACTTCACAGTCACATTCGTTAATGATATCTATTAAAATTACATATTTTCATCACCGTTTGTCAGGTCTTCTACAGGTCAGTATCCTACAGAATCTCAATATCACCCTGTATAATAGTCTGAATTAAAATCTTCCGGTGTGCTCTTTGCAACCGGTCTTGCCTATCCCGCATTGGCCTTTTCAGCCATCAGCGCGCTTGCAGTAAGCGTGGGTAAAGCCCTTCCCAAATCTTTGTCCGTGAAGCCAAGCCATGAAATGAAATTATGAAAATTTCACTGTGGTCCATTCAATAAATTACATGCAGCTCTATTTCCTTAATGTTCTTTTCCTAAATATTCTATTACATGCATGTATGAAATAACTTGAGGAAGACTTAGAAAAGAGGAATTTCCTGGGCTGGCTTAGAAATGATCTTGAAACACATTAGAATTTATTGTGAAATACATTCAAACCACCAGCTGCAAGTAAGGGAGGAAATACCAAGTCACAGCCAAAGACATGGACACATTGAATTTGTTGATCAGCATGGGGTGGGCCAAGAGGAGGTTAACGTAGTAGTTACCAAAGAAAAACTAGAATAGTCTTTAATAATATCTTAATTTAAAGTATTTTCTTTAAATCAGGCAGATGGATGGGGAGATACGAAATACAGAAAGGCAGACAAACCTCCACATGAAAGAAGTATAACCATTATCATGCTCCGTATCATTATCTTCATTCTGCCAACACAGAATCTTCGTATGTACCTCAACACCATGCGTCCTATCTTCATGTACTTGCACACGTGAGAGCATGCCTGCACATGTGACTGAAAGAGAAGCTGTCTGACAGCAATTCATCCTGTGCAGCTCACCCTTCTTTTGTAATCCATACTACTTGACAGTGCCGTGAATGCTATGGCACGGGTTGACATCAACATCTGTCTCTCTATTCCACCTGCTAACACAAGGCGACTCATCAGCTGAGAGTTCAGGCAAATGCCTGTTCCACACCTGTGAGCACAATGCTCTCCCTGACTAATGGCTAAAGGATAGGAGAGTTACCTGCTTACTGTACAAGGCTCTTTCTGATATCCTCCAAGGAAGGCCATCTGCCCGCTCACTTTCTGACTTTGAACAACAAATTGAACAAGGCCTTGGAAGGAGCACCAAAAGATGGAATAAAACTGACAGGGGAATGTAATCTCTGCACCAGGCCCCTGGACTGTAGAGAGTAGGAGGGAAGAAATCTTCAGGGCACAAGCTGATCTATCAGTGAAGGAAAAAGCTCCTCATCCAAAACTGCAGTGTAGCACTGTGTCCAACGCGAAGCTGTCCAAAGCATCTGGTTAATTCTCCAGTATCACAGGGGTGGGGAGAGAAGGGAACGGTCCCCTGTACAGAAACTTTCCCCCAGTGTAGGAAAATGAATTTTAACAGGTGAAAGACATTTTTCCACACTCTCTTTTCAGAGTATCGCTTACACTTCTCAGCCATCCAGAAAGCAAGAAATCAAGAAAAGTTATGTTCAAGCTTTGGCATTTCTTTGTGTCCTGCATCATTATGGAATGATGATCTTGGAAGACAGACAGAGAGAGAGAAAAAGGACAGTCAGAACAGGGAAATCATCTGGGATACAAGTCCATGACTTAATGTTTGAAACATTTTGGAATTGGTTTAGCCTCTTTTTGCCTTCATTTCTCTTGTAAAATTATTCAGATTTCAGTAGGCCAGAAGGAGATAACCTACATTGTCTTCTGTGGTCTGAGCACTATTCTTCCATTGTATCCTGTGGATCTGTGACAGGCCACAGGAAGTCCCACAAGGAAAGCAGTTAGTCCTACAATTTCACTTTTTGCCAACTTTAAAACAAAGAAATTGTCTTCGATTTTCAAGAAGATAAAGGCTAGATCAGAACGATCTCCTGGTACACAGGTATAGATGCCAGCTGCGACTCAGATAAGGAGATGGCAATGCTTTTGCCTCTTTCCTCAACTTCACTGGATGAAACTAAAAATATTTTCTGACAATAACATTAACTAATTGATGTGGAAAAAAGGCATTTAGGAAAGAGAGACTGGTTTTTAAAAGGAGCTTTTTCTGATAGTCTACAGAAGAGAGTCATAAAAAACATCTCCATCTCAGGGAGAGAAAAACATTATGAGAACAGCAAATTCATTGCATGGGGTTAATATTTGGAAAAAAGACAAAAAACAGGTAAGGTTTTCCTAGCTCCTGCAAATAAAAGACAGCTCTCATTTGTACATATTTGTATATAAATATATAAGCATGTTAAATATATTTACTTCATATTGCACAGAACAGCTTTCACTATAAAAAAAAAAGATCATAGTCTAAAATGTTTTGTATCCAAAAGAGCAGAAAGGAAAACGTTTTTAATACTCAACCACTCATCTTGACACATACATTGTTAGAGCACGGGACAGACTATAACAAGCACTGTACGATCAGTCAGTGACATTGAAGCCTGGTATTAGAGACCCCACCACAAATAGCTAGGCTGTACAGAATATGCCATTCTTTCCCGATAGCTTTTTTTTCTGTCTTTAGAAAGTAGCTTGTCAGCAAAGACATTGATTCGTATTATAAATAAAACATTAAAATCTAAAGAAATTTTTTTTGAAAGTGCATTTAGATGATGAACTGCACTTTATATTTCCACCTGTTTCACAGTAGTTGTTAGTTTGTTTTTTTTTTTGGTACTGTACCAGTTGATCATTAAATTCATTGACATGCATTTAAATTACTTGTTTTATTATAGAGAAGAATTTTTCTTTAGTGATTTTTCTTTTTTGTTTTTTTTTTTTTTTTTACTTTACTTTCAGGATTTTAATAACAATTCCAGTTCAGCTATACTTTATTTCACGGAAAATAAACCAGTACCTCTGAATCACTACCATAAAGCACCTTTTCAACAAGAAATGATGCAAACGGACTCAAAAGATTTCCAGTGGTGTCAGTTTTCTCCTGTCTTTTCCCAAGAACTTAGAGTGACTTACTGGCAGGAGATTTACAAAAATTATCTTGAAAAATCCTACACAGAAAAATTATCTAGAATATATCAATATTTCTACTTCAGAAACAAGTAAGTCTTTGTTTTGAGAGAAAAAAAAAAGTGAGAGTCATTGTATCCCTTTTATTTGAAAGAACTGATTTGAGTAAACATTTCAGAAACATCCGTTATAGTCTTACAACAACACATCTGAACTCAGACCGAGGAATATCACGGCTCAGAAGCCTCAAGTGATTTCTCATATCGAAGACTTCAGTTTTCTTCCTGTCTTATGTCAGAAACCTGTGGCATAACAAAAGGAGTAAATCAAGAACATTGCAAGATGTCCTGGGTTCAGCAAGGACAGGACTAATTTCACAAGGGGCTGGGAGGGGCCACAGCCGGGATAGACAAACCAGACCAGACAACAGGACATTTCATACCCTACTGATATCACACCCAGTATATGTAAGTCTTGAGCTTTGGTGCAGCTGGCCGGGAGGCAGGTTCCATCCCGGTGGTGAGCTGTTACGTTGTGTATCAACAGCTTTATACATTATTTCATTAGTAGTATTGTTATTACTGTTGTTTCTCCTCTCTTTGTGTGGTTCAAGTAAACTGCCCATATCTCATCCAGCTGGCTTTAGATATTGCTGAGTGAGAAAAATGTGTTTCAGATCAGATAACTTACCTGATCTGGAACGTAACATTTCATACTAGTCATCTGTATGAAGAGCAAAAGAAATAAAGGAATAAATTCACATTATTTACAAAAGACAGACAGACCATCTCCTCTCCCTCTATGAAAACACAGAAGGCAGGTTGCTCCCCATTTCTCCAGTTAAGGGTGATCTGCCTTGACTGGAATTGTGGTCTCTGGAGCATCAGAAGAAAAACAGACCACCACTGAATATCACAATTTACCATTCCTCATTGCAGAGCTATGAAAGGATCACACACCTTTATTTTAGGTAGCTTTTTCTCATGCCACAAGGAAAACCTCCCTATTTTTAAGTGGGTCAGAGGATTTGTGTCAGATACTTAAAAACTGCTTTGCATAGGCTTTTGCCAGTATTTTTCATCGGCTGGAGCCTGGAACAGAATGACAATAGGCGACTTTCATTCTAGTTTCTTTTCAAGTATAAAAATTAACAAAAAATTATTAGGAAACAGAATTGCAAATAATTATGCACGTGCATGTCTATGACTCAATTTTCAATCATTTTTCTATCAAGTCACTGATAAATTGCATGCCAAAGATGGCACAAGCCATAAGGCAAAAGGAATGCATGAATTATATTTCCAAAGACGCTACGTATTCAATACTCGGGGACCAAAATAAAATCAATGCACTACAGCAACCATATTTCCAAAGAGCTGACAAAACTAAAATTTATTTATTCACACTGGTGGCATGATTCATCTTTTCAAATATACGAAGTTTCAAGTATTTTATAAAATAAACCAATGTATTGTCACAATCACAAAACCTTTGAATATCCTCATGAAGCAGAGTCCTTCAGAGTAGTCATCTTCCTTGGGGCTCTAAACTGGGATGAGCATGTTCTCATGGTCTTATATTTTATATAGTCTTAAATAAAATCCACAGTGAAACAAATGCTTTTGTGTGTGTAATTACACAATATACATAGTACAGTTACAAGTTTGTATTTGTACACTGAAAAACGCTTACTTAGTTGCTTGTCTCTGATCCAACTCGTCCAGAGTAAATCCAACATGTATTCTGCATTGCAAAGTAGATTGTTGAGATCCTAACGGTACTGTATTACAAATAATGCAATCAAAACATCTCAGGTTATCTTAATCCTTCTACAATCTGCTTGCTATTTTCTTCTGCTGAATACCACTCAAGTTCAGTCATTGCAAATGCTATAAAAAACCTTGCTGATTTATTTCCCTGCTGGGAAAGTCAATAAAACAACTTATGTTTTGACAACTAATACATCATTCAGCAAAAGAAAACAAAACCCTGACAACCACTCATTTCAATCCTGAAAATCTTGATTTGTGGATATAACTGCTATATAACACTATTTTTCTGGACTTATTACTGCATTTATATTCATATGTGCATATGAATATGGATTAATATTTTTCATTTATAAGAATGTGATAGACAGAAAGAAAAGCAGAAGAATTTACAGAAAAAACAAACACAAGTCTAGTACTGCTTAATGGGACACAGGGTAGATCAAACTCAAATCATCATAGCATTGTTGCAGGGAAAGAATAAGAATTCAAGGTCCAGATCTGGGAAAGTAATAAACACATTTTCAGAGAGATGGGAAATATATTATTTTATTTTATTTGGTCTCATGAGTTTGTGGCCAATGTAGGTATTACTTCTATGACTGAGGGCTGAAAATTAGCCACCAGATTGAACATTAAGTTCCATTACGCTCCTCCCAAACAAGCAGTGTCTAAATACTGAAGATTTTCTCTGTAAGACATGCTTTCCAGTCTCGGAGCATAATCTGCTCTTCAAAGTCACCTACCTATCACTGTTAAGTCGGTGAAAGGCTGCACTTTAAAATCAGGAGGAAAAAACCTTTGCTTTGAGTCAGTGTGCAATAGGCAATTTTTTAGATTAAATTAAGAGTTGACATAAAATTGTTTCAGGATGTATTAAATATTTCATCCAATTCAAAACATTCTAACATACTTTTTTTTCTTCCATTTGTGTAACTAAATTTAGGGACTGAGGGGAAGATTACTTTTCCCAATTAAATATCCCGCTCCTTACAGTTCAATAACACCATTTTAAATCACAGAACAGAACTGGTCACTGTTTTTCAGCCAAAGGTATAAGCCAAATTCCGCACAAATTTAGAAAAACACTTAGTCAACCTGAAACAACATTTTGGCAACTAAACTGATGGTTTAAAAAAATTAAACTGTCAGCCCTGGTCTTGATTCCTCCAGACACCTTGCTGTTACCTCTTATGATCATAAAGATCAAATATTAGTCTGGGTTTTGGTCATCAGAGACACACTTTCTATCTTTCCTTTTTGTTCTTTTTATTTTTTTTCTTCCTATGACATGAAATGCTGACTTCCTTTTCTTTTTTTACCTTTATGGCTTTTCATGTTATCATTTACCATTTAATACTGGAGGACAAATACCTGTTCCTCATCACCAAGTGATGCCTGTTTCCTTCATCTATTCCTTTAAACTAGAAATGTGCACCTTTGTTAGACCTAATATGCTCACCTTTCAAATTCTTACTTGAACTCTGCTTTAATACCTAAAATAGGAAATCACTTGATCATAGGCAGAATGCTTGTCTGCTGAGCCACAAACTGATCCTGAAATTTATCTTATGAGCAGGATTCTGCATGATTTTCTAGTGACGTTCTTTGTTTCTCAGCCGATAGAGCAGCATGCCGTTAAAAGGGTCCTGGAGATGTTCCCTGGGCCCAGCTTTGTTACACTGAGATCCCTTCCTGCTCTGTCTGTGGAGATAGTCAGTACTTGAAGGCTGAAAACAGCTGATACTTGTCAAATGTTTTTGATCAGAATGCTTTGATGTACTACACAAGACTCAAAAGGAACTTTGAATATTCTCTTCATTAAATATATACACATGCACACTATTGAGAGCATATATACATATATATAACTGTAATAACTTCCATCATTGTCTGGGCCCCAAAAAGGTGGAGGACAAGTAAAAAAACTTGAAACAAAATTTACTCATTGGCAAACAGGTGGAACCAGCCAGAGGTAGTTGTTTTTGAATAGCTAGTTTTGAAATGACGTTTTAAACAGGTTTTTTGTTAACTCAGACATAGGAATCTATCTGTGAACTAAAATATAAGAATGTACTGGGAATGCAGAAGCCATCTAAAATCACATAAAAATGAAAAAAGTTATAAAGTGGTATTTTTGAAGTGGAAATAAAAACAATAAGGTAAAACAGAGCAGTCTTTGCCTGACCTATGATGGAAAACCCAATTCTGCAATTTTTCATACCTGAATTCCTAATTATAGATTAAATGGTGACTGATACTAGGGATTGGACATCAGAAGATTAGTCATTAGAGCTCAAACAAAGAAGATCAAACAGCCCGCCCTAAACATTGGTACCAGAAAGTAGACAGTGCTGTGATATGGAATGGAGAAGGACAGGTAATAAAGGAAAAAAATATTTCTAGAAAGGGAAGCTGGGCAAGAAAGCAACCTCAAACTTAAAGTTGTGATCCACAGGACAGGTACTCTGTGAAGTCACTCATGCTGTGGAAAATTACATCAGCCAAAACAATTCCCAACATTTTGAAAAACAGATAAAAAATCAAATGAATTACATCTACTGCTAAGAAACCATGGACAAAAGACTGCACCACCATATGTTCAAACAAATTCCTCACAGGAACAACGAAAACTACTGTGACGACACATATACAGTCCTGTCAGCCTGGAAGCAAATGAGCATTCATATTTATTTTGATCATAGATGTTCAAATCAATGTAATGTTGTAAACAGTCATATTAAAAAGGGAAAGCTATAGGTAGTAGAGGGCCTTTTTCCCCAATAAAGGCATAGGTGAACCAAGTATATGGATAAATAACCAAACACGAAGATGTAACTTCTCAGGAAGAGCAAGCGTCCCCTTTTTTGACAAAAGCACATTAAATCATTGGTTTCGCACATCAGAGAGAAGCAAAAGCTCTGAGGAAGAATCCAGAGATAATCTTATAATACCTATGTTTTCCACCTTGAAGTATTAGAATCCTGTCGCCTCTTACAGTTTTCAACCTGCAACAGGTGCTGCCTCAACTTCGTTCAATATTAAGTCCCTAATTCAGAAACAGCTGAGAGCCCCAAGTCCTACCATTTATGAACCTAGAGAAGAAGAACAGGAGCTTATGTTCATTCCTCTAGATAACATAAAATAACAGCAATGTACGTGAGGCACACTGACAGTGGGAAAACACAGAACCTTTCACTTTGGTAGAGGTGCAGAAAAACTGACCAAATAACAGAAGTGGAATATTTTTTATCACCTACAAGAGTGACACCTTTGGGGAAGAGGCTTATGCATCACGTTTTTTTAAAAAAATGCAATCCTTAGTTTCTGGCTTGCACTGCTAGAAAAATAAGGCATGCATTTCTATACATTCCACTCCAACAGGAAGAAAATACTTTTTTCATGGTCACTTTGGGGTCAAAAACAACCCAAGAGATTTTTCTGAGGTCGTACCAGTTTAAGGCCTAGAGAGATTTAAGTCCTAAAGATATTTTGTCTGGAAAAAGACACTAAAATGGTGCAGCTCTACATTCAGGGACCTCAGAAAAGAATCAGAGATGGTAATAAAGTTACACATAAAAAAGTAAATTCTGTGTAAGAGACCTCAACCTGAGAAAGACATTATAACAATAGACTAGAGGTAGATTACAGCAAGATTGAGAACAGCAGCAAAAGAAAATCAGGAATGTGGAAGTTCTCTGCAATGCCAAAGCATACAGACACAAGCTTAATTTTGGTCACAAAGAAAGCATTTTCAATAAAACATTACAAAGAGATATCCAAGCAGCCTCGTGTTCATGATCTTCAGTACTATAATAATAAACATCAAAGAAGAAAAATCGGGATCTCTTACAAAATCTTAGCCAAACAGTGTTTCATACAGAACAGCCACCCACAAAAACTTCATGTCAATATGCCTATATAAAGGAAGTGGTTTTGTTTGAAAAACTCACCAAATGACACTTAATATCTTTATTTATAGGAAGGTCAGGTCAGCTAAAACCAAGTTTGCCTCAACTGCCATAGCCAGCTGGGATCTGACAAGCAATATTTCTGCCAGTCATTTCCCCTGACAACAGAAATATTGGGGTTTTTCCCCTAAATGCTAAGTCAAGTAAACGAGGTTGTATTTATGCTGATGATACCACCAAAAAGGAAAAAAAAAAAAAAAAAAAAAACCCAAAAACAGTTTGAGGCAAAATAGGACAGTTTGGTATCTTTG
>NW_010408981.1:22853-47634 GCF_000710305.1 Buceros rhinoceros silvestris
TAAACGGGGTTGTATTTATGCTGATGATACCCCCAAAAAGGAAAAAAAAAAAAAAACAAAAAACCACAAAACAGTTTGAGGCAAAATAGGCAAGCTTGGTATCTGTGGCTTCCTGCCTAACACCTTGATTTGAGGCAGCAATAAATCTTACTAAATGACAATATAGAACAAAATTTTCTTTCACTATTAGTTTTGCACAGGTTTCACTAACCTTAGACATCCAAAAAAAAAAAAAAAATGATTGTCACTATAGGTCCCTTCCACAGCCAATGGATGATCTATATAGTTTATTAATCTATTTTAGACATTGTCTTTTGAAACAGGTGCGCTATACCTTTGCTGACTGTACTGATCATGGCTCCACCTTCAAAAGGAGAACAGTGTTCAAGGGTAGATTTCCTCAACGAGAGGAGAATTTCATCACACGTACCTGACACAACCATTTCCAGCAGTGAGTCACTTCTCTTTAAATGGTTTGCACTGAAACAGACTTACAGATATTTTTTCACAAGCACCCATTTTTCTCACCCTAGGGACTCCTAGGAAATGCTATCAAAATACTAAAATGACTATAGAAAAAATCGGTAGTCTCAGACCTGCATGCTTTGTTAAACTACTGACTGACACTGATAGCACTCCCATTCACCTTCTGACACTTTCTACTTAGAATCATAAAATCATAGATTAGACTGAGTTGGAAGAGATCTTTAAAGGTCCTCCCGTCCAACTTCCCTGCAAAACTGTCCACGGGATTCGTCATTCCAGAGACAGTCAAAACAGCTTCTTCCCTCCTGTCCAGTGCATTATTTCTGGGATCTAGTACACTTCATGACAATGGTTACTTAAATCCAGTGTTAATACTACTGCTGCAGACACTGCTTCAGGAGAGATCTGCCGCACACCAGAGAATGGGAGGCGTGAAGTGTTGTATTTTCAAATTCTGGTTTTCCATTCAAACATAAGAATACTAACTAATAAAATTATATTGGAAAATGTCCCTCTCATAAGCTACTGGAATCCACTATATTATGTACTGTGGGTCTCCACAATGTTTAACTGATCAGACTGCTTGACCCTGAATGATGGTTGACCAACAGCCCATTTGATTCACTGAAGGAGTGACAGTGCAGACCTTGACAAGTTTGGTCTTTTCCCTATCTTTTGAGCTTTTAGTTAATAATGAGCTTCTCTAAGGTAACTTCATCACTTCTCTGTAAATTTCTTGGGGCAAAGATTAACGTAGCCTGTAGCTATGGTCCCTAGTGGCTTTTACAGTAACAATCACTAACTGGGAATATCCTCTACATGCCAGGGCTCCTGGGCTCAGCTTGAAAGCCATCTGCTGATAGCTGAGAAAAGTCAGAAGTGAACAGTTCTGGCAGCACGTTCCTTAGAATAAGGGAAGTGATGAAGTTATTAACTACTAACAATACTTAGAACATGTTATTGACAAGTACATTAATTAAAACTCGTGTTCAATTTTTCTGTTTGCCTCATGCAACTGGGATAACAAGCTGGATTCAGAGTAGACTGTGAGTGGGCAAGCCATTTATAACAACTGTTACTGCAGACTTTACTTCAGCTCACCACACTGTTAATCAAGGAAGATAGCAGGAAAGATAACTGTGATCTGAATGAATTTTCATATCCTACACCCCAGGTGAGTACAGAGACAGTTTTCAGATCTCTTACTCCCAGGGATGAAAAATAATGAGGGAGGAGGCATGAGTGACTAAATATTCTTGAGCTAGCACTTGTTACTAAAGTAATTATCACCCTTGGCAGATAAAGCAGGGAAATCTGTGTCAGGGTCAGCGAGTCACCATCAGCAAAAGACAGTGTGGCAGCATATAGGGATGGACAATCCTGAAAGTCAGTCAGATACTCGAGAGAGGAAAAAGAGACAGAAATACTCATAACAATTCAATATTCCAGTGAACAAAGTCGTGAGTAATACTGCTGTGGGCTACAAGGAGTGCTTTTCTAACAGATTACTTTTTTTTCTAATGAACGTTTATTCTTCCCCACAGGATTGTTCTGCTTTCACTTCCTCCTTTTCTCAAAATCCTTCTCAGAAGTCCCGCAGGAATCGACACTAAGGTCTATTTAAAACAAACTCTGACCTTGCAAACTTTCTATTACTACAATATTCATTGTCAGTGCAGGCCGTTTAGTGAAAAATTAACAAATCCTCCTCCAAAATCAATCTGTTGAACTGAATTTGCTCTACAGAGTTTTATGATACTCTTCATTCCCAATCAGTCATAATGTTACCTGGTATTCCTGAAAAATACCTAGGAATTCCAAAGCATTAATACCTAATTTTATCACCAATTCTAAACCATTTTATGTGTTATTCCAGAAGTGTTTCAGGTGTCATTAGACCAATAAAATATTTTTGGTCCCTTTGTAAAGGGAAAGCAGGCAACTTGCTAATAAAGTCTGATCTTACACTCTTTGTCCTGAAACACTCACTGAATTTTTAAGGAACAGTAAATATCATTTTAGAGAATCAGCATCTATCTGTTTAAAATTCATGAAGACCAGACAGATCTACTTTATGCACACAAGGGTGTTTAAGAGTACTGGCTAATTTTGTAACAAACATAAGTACAGTTAGATTTACATTTTAGTAGCAAACAATAACAACAAATAGGACCAACACAAACCATCAGTTATCAGCAATTTTTCAACAAATAGCAACAGTTTCTAACATTCAAGACAGTTCTGGTAAAAATCTTGAGGAAGATGGCTCAAGGACCTGGCAAGAGGATTTGCCTGCAGCAAAAGAAATCTAGAGTTCAGCACAAGCAATTATCTCAAGCTCAATACTTTCATTATCCAGTTAATGTATAGTGAATTTTTCCACACATTTCCAAATAAGCAGCAGATATGCCACAGCAGAAACTGTGTACATTAGTAATGAAACACAACTCATGACATATTGTACCCAAGGGCTCCAAAATCTTGTGATTAAGCAAGAATTTTCACAGCAGGTGTACAACAGGCAGACTAAAAGAGTCTTCACCAAGTCACACAAAAACAGCCTAATTTGTCATGGTCTGAAGGAAATAAATGAGCTAGCAGTAAACTAAACTTCAAGAAAACACATTACCAGAAACTGTTACGAAACAAAAAAGACCCTCTATTAGTTTAGCAGCAGACTAAAACATGTTGTTAATGATAATCTTAGGAGAACTTATATTTTAAAAACTATTCTTTTATCACTCTAGTTATACTCAATAATTCATTTGAAACGAGACAGACTATGGACCAGCTGTTAATCCCATGTAGTTTTTAGCTGGACCATTTTGAAACAGGAAGAAGTTTCAAACGCAGCTCCCCTACCAAAGTGTACCAAAATCAATATTTACTATTATTCACCAATGAAGAATGTTGTTACAAATTGACCAACCTAATGCTAGATATTGTTAAATGAGAAATCGAAAATTCTTTCAGGCCACTATTAGCCCATAGCCAGGATACATACCTTAAACACAATTTGTCCGATCAAAATAGAGATTGTTGGTTCCAAAACCACACACATGCCATGGATGCAAGTTTCTTTCAATCTGCATGAACTCTAAATGACAATTAAAAAAACGAAACAGGTTTCTGTACTTCTGACTACCAGCAGACCAGTCAGGACATAGACTTTTCCTGCTTACTAAGGTTGTTTCTCATTTATACAAACCTTTCAAAATCTATAATTAAAAGGTTTTAGGGGAGTATAGTAGCTCCTGAGAAGTCACCACATTCATATTAACAGCAGAGTGGAAAACAAAGCAGAAGCCCTGAAGACGAAGGAGCTATCAGTATGAGAAAATAAAAATCACGGGCTGTATCACTAAATTCATGCCATACCTACAGGGCTTCATCAAGATCAATGATGCCCATAATCAAAAATGTTCCATCCCCATTTAGCATCTTTATAACTCTAGCATCCATCAAAGCAGTAAATACATTATGAAAGCAAAGATCATATTCAGAGGCTGTGCCTAATGTGACACTAAAGAACCATTTTTGTGCAGTGAATTACTCTTTTAATGTTTTTCCTTTCCAATTTAGTGATAGAAGCTGTGAAAGTAACGGCAGATTTGTTGGCATATAAAGAGACTCCTGGCAAGGAAGAATGTACAAAGTTTCTTTTATATTTATCTTACTTCCTCTTACACTTAGATCATGATTTAAAAATTTCTCTCATTCCTTCCTTTTATGTTTAGGGACATTAATACCACCCTGTGAGTGCTTTAAAAATAAACCAGTGGCATTCAATAACTTATGTAAGCAATCTTTAATAAAGGTCTAGAGCTCAAGGGGATAGCATAAAGGTAATAAAATGCCTAATACCATGTACAGATCACGTAATATGATAGTTTATTTTAGCTCATCTGAGCAGTGGTATGGGACAGCTAATCTCCATCTCCTTAGTCATAGGTTTAGAATTTGTAACACTATCAAAGTTGGTTGTCATATCTTCTTCTAAGACTTTACAAGACCAAACTGTCTCGTCCTTCTCCTTATAAGCCTATATGAAGCTCAAACAAACCTTAGAGGTTTAGCATATTGGTTTTAAACTAAAAATCAGTCTTTACCATAAAGGCACTTCAGTCTTTCAAAAGACTTTAAAGTAAATGTTGTACCAGTACAAGACCGCATGCTAGTGCTTATGCATAGAAAAAGTACAGGGCTCAAGTATCTCCAACTAATCTTATCTGAATTGCGTATGTCCCACACCCAGAAGGCAGTGAAATGACGGCAGTTAATGTGCTTGTCAGCAAAAGCATCTCTGTACAACTAGAAATCCCACTGATTTCATACCGTATACAAGCACATAGTGGGACATATTACACGGGGAGGGCAAGATATCCTTCAAAACTAGTTTTAATTGGCTTAATTGCTGCTCACTGAATGTCACAAGTTGCCTGAACCTTTCTGGTATCTTCCATAGAGAAGGATAATCCTGACCTGATTTAGGTCAAATCAGGTGTTTACTAGAGGATCTGAAAGAGGAAGCACTGTGTTACAGGCTTCAACTGAAAGATCTGCCCTGAAGAGCCAACATTGTGTTACATTCCATAGTCCTGTCTGGAAACCTGCTGAATCTTAAAAAAGAAAAAAACTTCAAAGAAAGAGAACTTTGGCAAACTTGCTGAAAGCTCTCATTCACGTTTTGCTCAAAGAATGAGCAAAGGTTTGGGCTGAACCATCTAACCTCAAAGTAACATGTCACATACTTCTGCGCACTTGCAGAACTGTTAATACATTCTTCAACACCATGAGGAATGCCAAGATCTCTCAAGCATGAAAAAAATCCCTTAAACATCCCTTAAAATTTTTAAGACCTATTAGGGATCTCGGGTACTTCAGTGTCTAGGTGCCCAGCATATACCAGCTAGAATGAAACTGGTTTTTAGAAAACTTGTGACACATACCTTCACAGCTGGACAATTTTCCTTTAATAAACAATTTTTATCACAATAACATTTCTTAAATAGTTCAGATGGATAAAAAGGTAAAAATGAATAACTGAAGTGTAAAAGATTAATTTCACTTTATTCAAAACACAGCATTCCAATGTTCTGGCATTGGCTTCATAGTCTTAGCTGCCAACCACTATAAAATAGGGGAAGAGAAATAATGCCCATAACTGATAACTGGTGTTCAGACACATCTCCGAAAACTTAGCACAATATCTGGCGATGTCAAGAACATTAGTTCAAAGAAATCCTGATGTTGGGTTGTCAATCAAGACTTCCAGAACCACTGAACTACATACATTCTGTTGTGAGAGGCACTCCTCTCGGACCAGACTATTAAAACAACCCTGTTAAAATTATTTAAACATATAGTGACTGGAAGATAGGAGTGAGTGACCTCACTGCTAGGCTACAGAACCATTCTCAGAATTGTTCTCTGGTCAAGTAAAATATTAAAGTGAGATAAAAACCCACAAAGTTTCAAAAGACTTTAAAGATTCTGTTTTGAACCCAAGTTTTTCTACAATCTTCCACATAACCAAGCAAATTAAAATTAGACAAAACACTCTAACATGGTTTCATGACTATTCTTGTTGGGCAACTTCTTATACAGCTGAGTGAAGTTTGAGGCTTGACTTTACACATCTCTCAAAAAAACTACCATAGAATGCACTGCAAATATGAATTTTGAAATAATGCAGATGCGTGTAGTGCATTAAACGTGGCTGGACATCAGGTGCCCACCAAGATGCTCTATGATTTCTCCTCCTCAGCTGGACAGGGGAGGGAAAATATGATGAAAGGCTTGTGGGTCAAGAGATGGAGAGGGAGATCACTCAGCAATTACCATAATGGGCAAAACAGACTCAGTTCAGGAAAATTAATTTAATTTAATTTATTGCAAATCAAATCAGAGTAGGGTAAGAAGAAATAAAAACTAAATTTCAAAACACCTTCTACCCAACCCTCCCTTCTTCCTGGGCTCAACTTCACTTCGAATTTTCTCTACTTCCTCCCTCCGAATGGCACAGGGGGATGGAAAATGGAAGTTGTGGTCAGTTTATCACACGTTGTTTCTGCTGCTCCTTCATTCTCACACTATTTCCCTGCTCCAGCACGGGTCCCTCCAGTGGGAGACAATCCTCCATGAACTTCTCCAACATGAATCCTTCCCACAGGCTACAGTTCTTTACAGACTCCTCCAGCATGGGTCCTTTCCATAGGATAAAGTACTTCAGGAACAGACCGCTCCAGAGTGGGTCCCCTGAAGGGTCACAAGTCCTCTCAGCAAACTTACTCCAGCATGTGCTCCTCTCTCCACAGGTTCTGCCATGAGCCTACTCCAGTGTGAGTTTCCCATGGGGTCACAGCCTCCTTTGGGCACCCCCCTGCTCCAGCATGGGGTCCTCCGTGGGCTGCAGGTGGGATATCTGTTCCACCATTAACCTCCACAGGCTGCAGGGAGACAATCTGCCTCACCATGGTCTTCATCATGGGTTGCAGGGGAGTCTTTACTCCGGCACCTGGAGCACTTCCTGCCCCTCCTTCTTCACTGACCTTGGTGTCTGCAGAGTTGTTTCTCTCAATATTCTCACTTCTCTCTCTGGCCACATTTGCTGTTGCACAGTTTTCTTGCCCTTAAACATATTACCACAGAGGCGCTACCATTGTTGCTGATGTGCTTGGTCTCAGCGTCTGCAGAGTTGTTGCTCTCAATATTCTCACTTCTCTCTCTGGCCACATTTGCTGTTGCACAGTTTTCTTGCCCTTAAACATATTACCACAGAGGCGCTACCATTGTTGCTGATGTGCTTGGTCTCAGCTAGTGGTGGGTCCACCTTGAAGTTGGCTGGCATAAGGGAAGCTTGAAGCAGATTCTCTCAGAAGCCACCTCTGTAGCTCCTCTGCTACCGAAACCTTGCCAATGCAAACAATGTGGCACTTACAAACCTGGTGTCATGGTGGAGTTGGCAGTGTTAGATTTACAGTTGGACTTGATAACCTTAAAGGTCTTTTCCAACCTAAATGATGCTATGCAAAGCAAAAGTTGGTTTTAGAACACAATATACTGCCCAACACCTCTACTGCATTCAAGGTGGTGATTCAACAGAGAAAGCCCTAGTCATTTCTCGTTCCCATAAAAGACAGACCTTCCACGAGGCTGTTACACTGAAACGATCATTCCTAAAATTTAACCGTTGTTTCCTTACACAGTGATGAAAAAATAATATGTGACAGTGACGAACCTCAACAGAGAACATGGTTGGTAGTTTTTTTCAGTAGCATAGTCTGACAAATTACAGAAACTGAGTTTGAAAGACCCGTCTCCGAGGCTGAAATGCCTTGGAGGGAGAGAAGAAAAGCGTTCACAGTACAGTTGTCAGAGAAAAATATGTCTTGATTTTTATGGCTTTAGAGTGCCCAAGACCAAGGACACGAACAAGTATCTAATGCTACCCGCACACAGAGGGAGTTAAAATAGTTCAAATCCAGTTAAATAGCGTCTCTCTCAATGGTTTAGCATTTATTAGAAACTGTGACTGTTCTCTTCACAAAAATATATACTGAGAAGAATTAACTCAGACCGTTTCCTAATTATTCCCCACTCTGGAATTCTTTGCAAACCTTTTCATTTCTATGACAAGAGAGAGTATCCTTGCATGCATGAGGAAGTGCTTGTTCTACAAATTTAAATTGCTGTGGGTTGTAGCTGCAGGGCAGGTTACTGTATTCCTCCTCTAATCTCTCAGTTAGCGATGTCTTTTCTAATCTTAGAAAAGTCATACTTTTCACCAATCCTCAAAACTGTAACGTCAGCTTTTGGGAGATAACTACTGAAACTCCTTTACTTTCAGACCTCGGCTTCAAATACACCACACGGTGTATTTTACTGCCTGTCCTTTCACGCCAGACAAATGGAAATGTATTTGCAGTTTTTCTTTTAAAGAGTCAGTGACCAGCAGTAAAACAGCAACACAGAATGGACTTCTAAAAATTTAGTACCATTTAAAAAGTACACTGATAATAGAATGGTAGACAGTTTTAAAAAGAAAACTAGTATGTTCATCTTACTGAAACTTCTGGATGAGCCTACTCTATCTAATAGCCGTAACCACCCCAAATACCACTCCTCCTTTAAGTTTCTCATCGCACTGTCTTCCAGCCTCCCCTTTTGGAACCACTCTTTTAACCCAGCATAATCCTCATTTTTCCATTTGAAAGCTTCTGCTGTCAAAGCAATAAGAACAGACCAGAAGAAGAAAGCTCCTTTCTGCATATTTGGTACAACTTCAGTGTCCTCCCCCAGCCTGTAATACTTAGGAATTCTGTACATTTTGAAAGCACTTTTCTCTATACTAGCCTGGGATATCTTTCTCTTCACTTCTGCTCTATTGAATGGGATGGTCTGAACCAGTCCGTTTGTAGTTAGCATGCAATTAAAACATCCTAGCTGAAGATACAATTCAGCATTTTATTAAGGTATCAAAATCAAGAATCTAGGAAATTCAGGTTCTGTATGTGACCCACTATCCCTAATAGATCACTTCCTAATTATTCCTTTCTTATGAATTCTTAGCGTTCCTCCTCCTTTCACTGTCGAGAGTGTCCTTGCACGCATAAGCAAGTTAAGTCTGGATTCTTTCTAGCTCAAGTAGCCATTTACCTATGGAATCGCGAGCAAGTTTTTTGTGCTTCTTACATATGAAACTTCTTTAGTATCTACATGCACTTTCAAAACACTTACTCAACATTCACAACTCAAGAAAGACTACTTAAAGACAACATCTTCAATAAGTGCCGCTTTGCCTATAAGTGCTATTTACGACTTTATATGTAAAAAATATAATGGCTTCCGCTAGGACTCATATAAAAGTGCAGGATTTTTTAAAACAGCCTATTTATTGCTTTCCTGCTCAAAATAGAAAGCAGATGAGCCACTAACATTAAAAATACTTTCTTTGGAAACAGACTGGAAAGAGAATAGACAGCTATGAGGAGCCGCAAATCAACTAAAACTATTATACAATGTTAACTACAGCAGTTACTGTTGCTTCTACTTAAACATGATTTTGAGAAAGAAAATGCTTTTTCGTACAATATGCAGTTAAGCTGTTGAAATTCCTGGCCTAGAAACGTTGTGGATACTTAAGGATTACATGGGTTCAAAGGGAGACTGAACAGATCAACAGGAAAAAAAATATTCCTCTGAAAGGTGCTAAATACACAGAAAACACCTCCGGCTCCTACAGTCCCTGAGCTGCAAAGAGTTAGAGGATCAAAGAGTGTATATGCTTGCTATATTTTCTATTCATTTGTTTTCATTTAGACAAAGAATACTTTGGTCCCATATATGAAAGCAACTCCTATGTTCTTGCACATAGTCATTAATGAAATAACCAACATTCATTAAGAATCTTTTTTGCTCAGCACAATTCGTCTTCTCTTTCAAAGTTCTATTTCTATAGGCCAAATAAAAATATTTATGGACTCCTTTTATTCCTTGGACAAATCCAAGTGCTTGGCATGGCTGTGATACACACACTAAAAAATAGGATACCATATAAAATTAAGCACTTTGGCAATTGAAGTTGGTTTATCTCAGCACTGAATTCATTGCCAGCAATGGACACAGCAGGAAAAAACAATGTGAAATGCTTGCAATTGAATTTACAAAAGTACAGGCAGCTGTCTGCACACAGGACATCTTCTGTTGTGTCTAAATTACAAGCAGTAGAGTACCTTTACTATGACAGCACACGAAGAAGTAAAATAACTGAAAAAAAGAGGGGTTTTGGGGGGGGTGCAAAGAGGAATATCAGTAAAATGCTGCAGAATCCTGTCAACTCATACCAATACAAAACATGTTGTACAACCATTTTTCAAAACCGCAAAAGATACCACTATTAAAAAAAAACCCTGAAATCAACAAAAGGACGCTAAAAGAATATTTGAAGGAATCATTTTGACAGGTTTTTTATTTTAATGATGATTCAGATACACATACATTAGCATAAAAGCAATAGATTTTCAGGATGCAAATGTCAGATGGGATTATTTTAGTCTTGAGCGGGGTCAGGGAGGGGGCTTCTCCATGAAACTGCTGTTTGTACTTCCCTAATTCCCCACAAATGCTACGTGTATTTTGAAATGCAAAGAACTTTAACCAAAACTGCTGCATGAGTGTCGTGACTAGTGGAAATTATCACATTTGCAAAATAGCAAAATAGAGTTAGAAATATTTCACTGTACTGAAAATTGTGTACATCTAATAGAGGAACGCATCAGGAGGATGAACAGAGAGGCCTGGAGTTCTGTAATTCATAATAAGAGATTGACAAGTATTCAAAAACTGACAAAAATAGTACAGAAGTACACAATGACCACATATAAATACATTTTACATCTGTTTTACTAGGAGTATTATTAAGAGCTGAGATTCAGAGGTATGAGAAAAAAATGCTTAAGAGAACCCAGAATTTTTGTGGTCCTAATTCATACAGTTGCTTTTCCAAACATCACCAAAACTGCTGGGGAAAAAAAACCTTGTTTTGGAAATATTTAATCACTGTTACGGCACCATTGTTTCTAAGGTAATAAAAAAAAAATTCTTATATCCCATCTTTCAGACAATTTTTCTTTTCAAAGAACACTATCTCAAGCACGTTTAAACCATCTCCAGTGGGTTACAACCCCTCTTCCAACACTTTGACTGCAAAACCCTTTTAGAAGAAGAAAGGTCCTTATTTTAACTTTCAGGGGCAGATTATTCTTGTCATACCTGACGTGCAGCTGAGACCCATCCTCAATCTGTTTCCTACAGGAAGACAAAAATGGCAAAGGAACTGGGAAATAAGACCCTGTGGGTGACACGGAGGTAAACATAAGGGCTTGAAGTTAAGCCAAATGAAAGTATCACATCCTAATCTTGAAGTACTGGACACTTCTATAAAAGAAAATGAAAGAGGGTCCCTGTAGTCTGAACCAGGACAATCTTTGTATGTAACAACTCTGAAAGAAGATCTTGTGTTCCCCCTCTGCTGCTGGACTAAGGTCTCTATGAGAAGCTACAGCCATGAGAGTCTGTTCACAAGCACTGCTTTAAACGGCTTTCAGCCGGACCATTTCCATCCTCTTGCTTCCACAAAATATAAACAATTTCTCAAGAAGCCACAAGCTCTAACTGCTTCTAAAGAAGTGTGGTAAGTGAAAGAAAGTTAAAACTGATAATGATTGTACAAGCAGGTATTTCCACACTTTTCATTTGCAGGCTCAATTAACATCAGAAAACTTTCATACTTGGGTCTGGTTCCTTTTAATTTTCTATCTCTTTTAAGAGAAATCAGCAAATTAACGATATTAGTGATGTACCCTCCCTAAGCCTGTCACCTAATGTAATGCCAATTTAGAGACTCAACTGCTTGAAAGATAAGTTGAAAAGAAAACAAGTGTTCTGAAGCTGTGGGAAACACGGTGTGCTATCCTGCCCATGCTGGTTTTCAGTTTGGTGACAATTGAAGGCTAAGTTAAACACTAAGCAGTCACTGGAAAGTGGCACAGTCTGGATTCACCTCCTGAACAGTGTCAGAACTCTTTTGTTCTTTTCAACTGCTCAATCGTATAGCACATAAGTTCTGGGGGAAAAAAAAAAAAAAAAGGAAAAAAGAACTATAAAGCTGCGCAGTGGTGTAACAGAGCTCAGCACAGGCCAGTGCGAGATGACACTAGCAAGTTCAAGGGGAAAGCATACTTTTAAAGCATTTGAAGTGCACTGGGCAAATCAAGAGATATTTAGACTCCAGTTAAATTTAGATGCTTCCCTCTATATTTTGAGATCTCTTCACCAAAACTTTAACAAAATTTTACTTCCGTTTATGATATAAATATACTGCAGACTAAAATAAGGTATGTAAGAATAACTCCGCAAATTTCAGGGCACTTCAGAACTCCACCCACGGCCCAGCAAACAGCTGAACAGGGATGGCAAATCATCCAAAGAAGTTGTATATCCAACAACATGCTGGATTTGCACTTTGTATGTATTCCACAAATCAAAAGGTCATTTTCAAGGATTTGTCTTAGGTGTTACTTTCTTCCTTTTCTCAGGTTGCAAACCTACCATATCACGAATAACTGCCACCAATCAATATTACTGAAAAGCAATTCTTCAATGATACTAAAGGCTAAAATTTGCATAATAGCTATCCAGACTACAGATCACAGCTAGGTCACTGTGGCCTTTGCACTAAAAATATATACACACACAACAAAATATGGTGATGCATGCCTCAAGGCACTGACAGTCTAAATGACTGTCCTAACAGATAGGTAAAGATGTGAGCAGGAAAATATATGAGATAGGTTACAGACCCAAGATAACGTGAGGAGCCACACATCCTATGCAGGTACACGGATGTAAATAATGCAAGATTTGCTTATGACGTCAGGATGAGGTGTCACGCCTTGTTTGGCACTCGCTCACCAATCAAATCTTGGACACAATCTCAATGAGACAAAGTCAAAGCACTTGCAAATGGACTTTGACAGCATATTCCAAGGTTTAATGCACAAAAGGAAGCAGGCGTGTATGTGCTTGGGGATAGAACAAAACATCAGCCTAACTGGTTTGCTCTAAACTTGTTTGTGAAGGTATCTACGAGTAACTCTCTAACTGTTTTCCACTAAGCATTGGTATCTCAGCTATAGTATAAATAGCAGGACAGCAATTATTATCTTCATGGCATAAGGCAGTGTAGCTCTGAACAGGAAACAAAAGCAATTCTGAACAAACTGGGAGGCTGGGGATCTCTGCGATATTAATCTCTTGACCGCACCACAGCTAATATTAGCGTACACAGAACCAATGAGTGTTTCCGCTTTATATTGCTGAATGCTGCTACACAATCTGAGCACCCCATGGCCTTGTGACACTCTCAGATGTGAGAGTTCATGTTCTCACTGCCTCTCATCCTCTGAAACTGTAGAAAGGGAGAAGAGCTATAAAACAGGCTTGAGAGTTGGCATCTGCTGAGAAGGATCACTGCCATCCAGAGAAGAAACTGCCAGGGCTGATGGAGACTGCTCATGCTTATTTTGGCTTCTGTTGCTACTGTCACAACAAAGGGTAAGGCAGACGAGGAATCCCATCACAACAGGCCCTGAGTTCATGGTAACTAGAAAGAGGAAGGGGATGTAGAGGGATTTCTCCTGGACACCCATGCCATCTACTGAGATGGCATTTTCCCCACAGACCTTGCCACACTTCCTGGGTAGAACGTGACTTATAATGAGATCAAAAGCAGTGCAGTTAATCACAGTATTGAAAGGAGCCAATACCGTCTGAGAGAGGGCACCAGCTGAGCAAGGAAGAAACCAAATCTACGGCTGGACAATGAAAAAGGAAAGAAAGAGTTCTGGATCGGAGGAGCCTGCAGCAAGCATCTGAATTCTCAGGTGACTGAGTATAAAATGCCATTTTACAGATTTGCTCTAGTATTAGCACATTCTCTCTTACTTGCATGTTCTGATTTCTGATTTCTAATACTTACTATTACGAAAATGACAAGGTGCTCAAAAAAACCTTAATTCTTGTATTAAGTAAGTTTTGACTGGTACACAAATACAAAAAAAGAGCTAGCCTGACGTTGGACCTAGGCACATTACTCCTTAAAAAACATTGTGTCCTCCCCGCGTCCATAGTAAGGGATATTTGGTTGCAGTCCAGTGATATTAGCAGTTTTCAGCATCCATTTTTCTGTTTCCTGGAATACCATGGGCCAAATTATCCACTGGCATAATTTCAAAGTCAAGCAGATGATTCCAACAGGGATTTAAGCCATGGGCACCACAAAGCAAGTTATTTCCATCACTGAGCCACAAAACAGTGAAGATCATTACACTGCTTCCCAAAAGTTTCTATCCAACTAAAGCAGATTTTAAAGCAAACAAAGAAACAATCCTAAAATAATCATTTCTACAGTGTTCAAAGAGCTGAGAGATGAAGAGTTCATTTTCTTGGACTGATAAGATGGTTTTATTTTCCTGTGTGTTCCTGAGCATATCATTTGTTTGCAATCTTTGAGTGTTCTCCTTTACTAACAGGGAATAATTAACAATCATTATTTTAAGCAAATAGAGGAGAATTACCTCCTTCAGAGAATACATATGAAATACAACAAAAGAGTGTAAAAAGAGAAAAACTTTGGTTAAAGACAACATTGTAAACATACCAAGATTACTCCTGAGATCTCCAAATGCGAAAAAAAAAGCCCACCCAAAAGAAGAAAGAAACAAACAAAAATGCAAACACCAACCATAAATTCAAAGCATGTTAAAAGGGACTGGAAATTGTTAGCAATATGGTCAACCATGATTGGTCTAAATATATATTGGACTGACGATGTAGTTTACTTGTAATTTATAAACAAAAAGTATGCAAGTCACCTGTTCTCTGAAATGTGAGTAGCCCTGAGAGAAAGCTCACAGCTCTGCCAAAAATATAAACAGCCTTTGAAAGCTGCTTGTTAAAAAAAGGGTAGAAGGACATTTGCAAATAAATCATCATAGACAGACTTCTTCAGACAGCCGTGTACAACTGCTGTAACATATTTATAGAAGGTTGCCTCATGGTCACAGAAATACTAAGTATATTAACCACTGGCAAACCTTTGCCCTGACACTTGAATCAAATGAACACTGTCAAGGATGGCTCTGCAGTATTCAGGAATACACTTTAGCAGAACACCATCAGTTTGATTACTGTGTCAGAATTGAAATAAAATTAAAAGGGGAATATGAAAGAGCTTCTTTCCCCCTGCTCTCGCATGTCCCCCCAACCTGAACTACTTGTGCTAGAGATACCACTAAAGCCTTCCTTCAGAGAAAGATATGACAAAAGAAAAAAGTTAAAACTTCCCCAGAAGAAAGGCAAGGCAGCAGTCAGGGAAATAGGGCAAGATTTAAAAGACAGGTTTGTAACAGTAGTCTACCTCTTGGATGTTCCTCAGCAAGCCAGACAGCCAGTTTCAGAAAGATATTTAAGTGCCTATCTCCCTGTGAAATCAATGAGATCTGAGTAGCGGGATCCCTTTGAGGAGCTAGTTCCCAATTTCTTTGTGTCTCACTCCCCTACCTGTAAAAAGGAGGGGATATGACTTCCCAACCTCACTCACATGCTGCAAGTCTGAATATTTACGGTCTGCAAGGAGCTCAGATGCACTACGTCAGACAATCCCCACAATGCACTTCATGTTCTGAACCAGATCTCTCTCTTTTCACACAAAAAATAAAAACATACTCAACAAATAGAGAAATTATTATTTAGAGAAAAATCACACAAAACACTCCTAAGTATAACTGAAGAATGTTTGACAACACTGGCCAGAAATGAAATGATTTAGAGCTCAAACGTTTACTTCGTGCAAAAGATAGATTTTTGCACAGACAAAGCATCCCCTTGAGAATGGCTGGGGGAAAAAAAAAAAAAGGCAACCGCTTTCCCATTTTTGCTTTGGAAAAGTGATTCTTCCCCACCCCACTGCACCCCCCCCCTTCATAAATTTGAGAGGGATGCAAGTTATAATGAGCTTTAGCATTATACAAACTGTTATATTATTCTCCTTTAAAAATCTATTTAAAAAACTGTTAAGGCTACAGTGGGGTTTTTTGTTCAGAGACTGAATGATCTTTTTCTTGACCTCATGCTATACAAACTAGATTTTCCTCTGCTATTTCTGAAACAGGGAGAGAAAAATTACAGGCTATTCTGAACTCTATTTTACTGTTCCAGTTTCATGTAGAGCTCGCGTTTCCTGCCCTAAGGAAAATGGTAACGTTAGGGCTTCTCCAATAAAACAGCCTTCTCCAAGGTAAACAACCTGAGTACCTAGATATGCTCAACTGTTTTAACTCTCTTTACCTCGTACAGTGAGTTTCTCTTCAAATACTTTAAAACTACCAGATAAACCCCTGGCACAAAGGCAGAAAAGTGAGCAGGCAAACTAGTACCACCCCAAAGTAATTGCCATTTTTTTTTGCTTTCTGAAGATTTTGCTGGTAGTTCACAGTCCTTTCCGCTGTCATTATACTTGCACTGCTTTTTTTATCCACAGAATTTCTCAAGTATTCACAGAACTCACCAAAAAGCAAAGACGGATATAGCAAAGTGAAACCACAGGAGCTAATGCTGTGCAGAGAGTTGTACATTTTAAGAGTAAGGGAGAATTGTTCCAATTTAACAGTGGAATATGATGAAAAAATTATTCCTTGAACCAATTCAGATTGCTTCTCCTCAGCAATGACATTTTCTCTGAAAAATTTACCTTTCTAGTCCCAGATGCTCCTACCATGGAGTCACTGAAGTCTTAAGAGTTATTTTTCTCTTCTGGTTTGTTCCTAGAAAGGCTCACAAATTCCTTTTCAGGAAGACGGTGAACAAGACAAATTTCAATCTGAAATCTATATATATTAGAGATCTAATACATTAAAAGCAATAGTGATGTTTAACAATTTCTGTATTGTGACAATACAGCACGATGCATTATAATGTTAAACTAAAAACAACTACAAAAAATAGTTAAAACCACCAATCTGATTGGCTTCCACTCAACTTTGAATTTAACTAATAATCTTGTACCCAGTCTTGCACTTACATTCAATTATGACTAGTAATGCTTTGACATATTCAGTGCAAAACACATGAAGAATGTATTTTCTGTTATTCTTTCTTTTCATTTTATATTATCATCTCTTGTATTTGATATAAAACAGCAAACGTGTTTGGTCCCTTGCAGAACTAGAAAGGCCATACAAATATTCCACATCTTGTCGGCTGTTTCTACCCAAGCTGTGCTAAAGCTCACAAACCCTTTGAAGTTTCTACAGCTCTGGGAGAAACAGACGGTCTTTACAGAAAAGCCAGCATTTCGGGAGCGGGGGAGGGGGAGTGGAGGGCGGGAATTGCCTTTTTTTTCTTGATTGCAGTCAAATTACAAAACTAAATTATATTTAAACCTGCTGTTTCTTCTCCTTTCACCCAAACACCAAGTTTTTAATACACACAACCTTGGGCACTGCTACAGTGTTATTAAAGCTCACCTTGAACGGCCAAGGATGCTAAGATGTGCCTGATGAAACCCTACCTCTGTAGAAACTAACATTCATTTAAAATCCAACTGAGAAAATGCAAAATTAAATTTTATAAAACCTTTGTCACATATTAGATATGTAAATCTAATAAATAACGACTTAGCAGCAGTAGTCATCTATGCCATTGTGCCAAGTTTAGATTACCTGTTTTAATATATTTTCCAGACTTTTATCTAATCCTGTTCTAAACAGAATTTTCCACCAATTTCCTCTAGTATTATCACAGAACTAAATACATTTCAGTCCATCTCAGTTTTATCTGAAGTCCACATTATCTGCACATCTCAGTCATTCACGGTTAAAAGTATAATCTTAAAGGCTATTCTGAACTTCTTTCAAACTTCAGCTGCTCAGATAAAATCGCTGATGGAAATACTATTTCCTTCCTTCACTTTTCTGTATTATCCTGCTTGGATGGGATATAAAAATCAAAGCCACTGCTCAACTCCAATAGTACAGCCACAGGCTACGCAGAGGCACGGGCTGCTAAGAGCACAACTCCCAGGTGCTCTGCAGACACCCATCAAGTCAAGACTATTTCTCAGCACTTTTTGAAAACAATCTTCATCCACAATAATGCTAATGGATCAGGAGCCACCTATATCAAAGACTGCAGAGGTGCAATTCATATTTACAGTCTACCACATGCAGAGGCTGTCATGCTATTATTCAGAATGAAAATGTAGCAAACGCGTACACAAAACTGAAGTTCAAGAATCTTAATAAAATTCCTGAAGTAAACCACTAGAAAACATAAAAACAAGTCAAAGATTCTAGGTCAGATCTGCTAACACTTTTCTGTCATTAAAGAAACTACGATGTTAAAAACACACTAGCTTAAGAAAGAGGTTACACACACTCACTCACACCTAAGAAAACAAATGCTTATTCAGAAAAGCAAGGCAATCCAGCGAAGGTTGCAGCGAGCCATCAACATGAGGATTTTGCCCTCCTCTCTACGCTACTTAAAGCACAGAAGTGTCAATGTGCGCAGGAAAAGAATAGGCAGCTGCTCTCCTTTGCTCTGTTCCCCATCTGTTCTCACCCACTCTCCCCAAAGCCTGACGGTACTGCATGGGGAACCCCTCTGCAAAAGAGAAGCCAAAGGGTCCATTTTTGGATGGACTGGAGAAAGCGTGGGTCAGGATGCAGGCACAGCTCCTGGATAGTCCCTTACTCTGCTCCAGAGTCAGCAGTCACATGCACAATAATAATCTCAAGGTTTCGCACCAGACGACTTCAACATCTTGAGGAAAGGCAGCTGTGCCTTTCCTTACACAGTACAAAAGCTTGCACTCTCTCTGTGAGAGAACCAAAGTGTTAAATGGTTTGAGAACAAAATTGCATCCTTATGTTCTGCACTGAATCCTATTAGGCTGAGTTTTGGAGCACTAAGAGAGATTTCAAACTCCTAGTGTCAGAAATGTTTTCTTTTGGTAGATGAATAAGATTCCAGAGCTGTCAATCTGGCACCTCTCACCAGCACGGAATTTATTATTTAGGAAAGTTGTAACAAAAGCAATGTCATTAGTACTAAATCAATTATCCAGATTTTTGGCTCCTGTTGTTCACATGCTAAGCTGTTATCAGATAGCTGGTTATGAAACCACAATTTTAACCCTTAAGATCCAAATGAGAACAACCTTATGGACTCAGGAATAATCAGGCCTGAAGTGCAGTCTATTATACTCCATTACTGCCAGTCTAAAACTACAAATTACATTTATTTTTCATGTTTCTTACCAAGAAAATGTAACCCCATGGGAAATAACATAAACATTAACTTCCTTGCAAAATTCTTCAGGTTTTTTAAGACCACCTAACTATTTTGCATTGGCATTTTAACATTTTTGATCCCTTTTCTGCTTGTTTGACTTATTTCTGATCACAAAGCAGAAATGGAAAGGTTTAAAGAAAATACAAGGATACAAGAAAGATGAGGACAGCAGGGAACAGAAACACAGGAATGGTTAACAACTCCAAAATACAACGTACTTTATGGACCCCTAGATGCCACCTCTTGAAGATTACTGCAGTTTACTAATAGAGGGCTATGTCCTATTAATAGCATGGGAAGTTGAAGCCAGTCAATGCAGGAGGCATTGTAGAAATCAAAAGTAGCATCCAAACTACGAGGTCAGAAGAGATGAGTAATGAACACAAATGTGCCTGGAGCCTACCTCGCTGTCCCCAGTTGTCCATGGAAGAGCAGCAGCTCTCATCAGATTCCTGTAGTATCTTCATTGCAAACACATAGCAAAGAATAAGCTGCCAAAGCCTCCAGGTCTTATGAACACCTCTATGGCCCCACTGCTGGATGAGGTGCTAGAATCATAGAACCATTTAGGTTGGAAAAGACCTTTAGGACCATCGAGTCCAACCATTAACCCAGCACTGCCAAATCCATCATTAAACCCGGTACCTCAGCACCACGTCCATACATCTTTTAAATACCTCCAGGAATGGTGAATCCAATAGTTAGTTCCCTTGCTTTACTACCCGTTTAGTCAAGAAATTTTTCGTAATATCCAGCCTAAACATTCCCTGGCACAACTTGAGGCTGTTTCCTCTTGTTCCATTACTTGTTACCTGAGAGTAGTGACAGACTCCTACCATCACTCCAGCTGTGTAAATCATCCCACCATGTTTCTGTGATGGCAACTAGCTCATAGTTTTCCTGCTGTACAATGGCTTCAAGTTCCTCCTGGTTTTTGCCCATGCTGCAGGTATTGGTGTAAATGCACTTCATCTGGGCTATTGATCCCACCACCTTTCTGAGGGGAGCAGGTCCAATTCCTACCTGACTATTTCCAGGTACTTCTGTGATTTCTAGCCCATCGATATTCCTTGTGTCTTTATCATCGCACGGCGCTCCATCCCCTACCTTCACTGGGATGGCAGACTGAAGGTCCTTTACATAAGCACGTAAATGTTCGCTGCTTCACCCATTCTGATTACTGCTAGTGTCTTCCTTCTGCTCCTCAAGAAAAACCAGCTATAAATCCCCTCTTGCCTTATCAACTGCAAGCAGAAATTGCAACAGAGCCTGCAGAAATCAGCAAAAAGGTATCCGATGCCCAGTCAAGCCCATTATGTCTTTCCTCCTGACATCTTTAATTTCTAAGCTAGATCTGGGTCTGAGTTAACTCTAAAACAGCTTTGCTGTCATAATAGCTGAAAAATCATTGCATCAAAGATCCACTTGGTATCTTTACAGTGCCACAGTGAAAAGCAATTTGTCCTTCAGAAGCCAGTGCAATGAACTGAGCCCATAATTAATAATTTCTTCACTTCTACTTTACGTTCCCATATGCAACAAAATACGTTGAAATAGGTTAAAAGAAAAAGCTAGATGTGTTTTGATCTTGATATTGTCGTTAAATTTGTATTTTAAGATGTCTGATCTATATTGCAAAACATGTTTATTTTAGAACGCTATCACGTAAAAAGGGCAAAAGAGAGTAAGAGCTCTTAGTTCCCTTTTAAATCTGAAAACTGTTTATCCTAAAACCCTGAATGAGGCAGAGGCTCTGTGGAAAAACAGAGCAAACCAAAACACAGGCTCATAAAAATAAGAGTTAGTGTCATACAGCGCATGCCAATAAGACACAAGCGTAAGGCAGAAGTTGTCAGCAAACTGGCTTTTATGAACGCCTAAGGTTGACCTAGGAGCTCGTACATGTTGCCAGTCTATGATTTTACAGCATGCCATAGTCCTAGAAACAGCCAGGGCTTTAAACAGTGTCAAGTACTTCTTGCTACAACACCAAGAGCCACTCTGGAGAATGTCTATATTCGCTTTGCTTCCCACCCATCCTGCATACGCTCCCACTCGGTTCTTTTGACCAAATCTACATTAACGTTTTTGCACTGAATCATAAAAGTGAGCTATAACTACTGTTGCAGCACTGGTTGTAAGTTACCCTTTTCTCTGCTTTGCTGCTAGCCCATAAAAAAAGAAAAAAAAAAAAAAGTCATGCAAATTCAGGTATAATTCAGGTATAAACTGAAGCAGGTCCAAAGTAATAAATTTGGAGATACACGTAGAACAGACCAACTGCCACGGTTTTATACCAATTAACTCCCTGTGTTTATTGATTGACTCCACAGGTTTTCACATCATTACTAAGCTGAAAATATGCATATGGTCAGGCAAACATAGAGTTAAAAAGAAATACTAAAAGCAAACGTAAAATTAGACCGTAGAATTTACGTCTGACATAAGCGGATCATTATTTCTGGTTTTACATTTAAGTGGAGAGCTAGTTACACACTGACATGTCATTAAAAGCAATAAAAGCCAGCTTCAGACTAAGAATCTTACATATAGTAATCAAACTGGAAAAAAACCCATACAGATTATTCATAATCAACCATTCAAGCCAATAAGAGAAGCAAACACCGAGACACCCTCTTTTAGGGTATTAGCCTTCCCAATCAGGAGTAGATTTCCTTATCATCAGATCAAAGAGGATGAATATTTTCTACCTACAGATAAGAATTTAGGTTTTTGTTCCACCCTAAATGACACTTTTTTATCAGATGTTTGGATGCAACAGTCTTTCCTAGTTGTATTCTACTTGGCAAATGTTAACATAAAGACCATGAAACAGATTCAAATAAATCAGAAAGAACAAAGTTTAAAAAAAAATAAATACAGCATCAACTATATCCTTGAAAATCAGTTAAGAGATATTTTTGTTTTATCCACTCAAAATAAAAAATGCTGCAAACAAAGAAGTCTTCTCCTGTATCCAGATTTGCTTGAGGGTTTGGGGTTGTTATGTTCACTCTCTGGAGCCTTCTTTAAAGAGTGAACTCATGAGAACATACCTACGTCAACTCAGCCACTCTCTTACAGCAAGGAAACGTAAAGCTTTTGTCACCTGTACCACTTCAGCTGTTGGACTTGCCTCTGGGTGATGGCAGGACCTCTGAACTCACAGCACATCTCGCTTCACTGGCAGTCTTACGGGTTCGTTTCTGCCAGCGCACACAGCAGTTTCAACCTGCTGTTGCCACAAAAACCCAGAGCTCTGAAGGACCATCTGCATTACTGCAGAGCCTAGGAATAGCAAAGAAAAATGCCCTCAAATATGTTGATAGAGGTAGAATATTTCTGTTGAAAATCCATTTCACCTCATTTTCAGCTGTTGAGGTTGTCGTCTTTTCTTCTTTTTTTTTTTAAAAAAAGAAAAACCTACAGCACTCTCTAAGTGTGCTGAATCAATGTGTTAATAAGTCATTATTTTTAAAAAAGAAAACAATGGTGTGGTGCTAAAGCTAATGGATAACAGAGATCTCAGATAAATACCTCAGCACATCACACACCACAGAAGAAAAGTACCATTACAATGGATGCAGAACAACGGGTGGCAGAGCAAAAAGCAGATCATAGTTAAAATTAGCAAAATATTGAACTAGAGACCTTACAATATCCGATAGCCTATAACCAGATCAAACAAAAAATGAAACTATCTCATCATATAGAGGAATAACAAAATTCAAGAAAGACCTACAGCACTCTAAGCATGACGAATCAACATAGCAAGCCCATAAACGACACAGAACTACAGGTAAAGTCAGAGTGCACGGTGACCACTGTCAACTTAACTTTCACTTTCTACCAGAATTGAAATTTATTTCACCTGAATAGAAAGGAGTTTGATACTTAGCATAAGCACATAATTATTCCTTGCATTAAGAAATCAAGCAATTTGACAAGGGAAAGATAGGAAAACCAAATTATTCTATAGCAATTTTGTTGCAAAATATTTTATCAATCGTTTTGCTAGAATAGAAAGGAAGGGAAAGGTACATATATTTGTTAGTTGTACTAAGAAATCTCTAAGCTTAATTAAATGGTCATCTTGGAAAAGCTTTTTTACTACATTTAAAATGTAGACGTGCAGTAGGCACCCTGAAAGATTTCTCTCTAGATATATGTACCTATCTAACATAAAACTATTATCACACATGACTATATTACAGTACATTGAAGTAGAAATTATGAGGATCAGACAAGACAGGAAAGGTTGAATAAGGTGGATAAAAGAACTATCCCATGATACATTTAATTTTCCAGTAATATAGAGTCCATTATATATCCAATATCAGTCATGTAAGTGAGTAGGTCTAAATTATGCCATAATTAGAAAGTATCTTGTGAATTCAGGCTCAGGAACTGAAAGCTCTCCACAGCCTTCTGAGAGCGGGAAAATTGCCCACTGAATCAGCACCTCTCTGCTAGACACTTTAAACTGGTCAGAATACGGTGCTGACATTCAAGTCTAGAAAACAAACTGGACTATTTTTCAAAGATGCAAAGGATTCATATACCTACCCTAAAACCAATGAGAACAAACGGGTTTAGCTGGCATTTGTAACAATAACGTACTTATCCAGTCTAGACACAGGTGTAGAAACTCCAACTTGAATAACTAAAGTGAAATTTTGATTAATGGAGACATGATTTCATCTATAGGGGTTTTTTTGTTTATTTTAATTTTCATCAAAATTCTTATGAAGCCATTTTAACTGGGGAAAATTAGTGATTTCATTATTTAGCATAGCTGACTAGATACGACACTGAGTCCGGGAAATTATTTTATCAATATCCCCTAACCATCAGCTGCAACCAGGACATACACAGCAGATCACGACAGGCAAACAAGATTATTTGTGTGAAATAAACCAGATGTATCGTACTATGAAATATTTCCAGCTCAACCAGCTGGAAGTGCACATATAAACTGTTTGATATCTGGGTAGTACGAATTAGGGACACTGCAACTATGGACAAAATTGTTTCTAATATAGGAACTGAAGTTATAATTCTTAAAGCAGCCATCACACCCTAAGGGCAGCCAACAGTTTATACAAATTATAAAAAAAAAATTACATTCTGCATTGTACGATAAATTACTCCAAGATGTGACCTGCTGCACAACATCCTTTTTAAAAACATAACTGCTTCCACAGGCATGAAGAGCTGCTTGTCACGATCTTGGTTTCAACATCATACCATAAATTCTCAATGCCCCATTAGGGGCACTCTCTCCATTTTCTTTTAACCCAAATAAAACTGTTATGACATTAAATCCATTCATGCTTTAAATGAAAATAAACAAACAGAAAATAACCCTCACTTATTCCGC
>NW_010408982.1:0-3553 GCF_000710305.1 Buceros rhinoceros silvestris
TCTGCAGGCTGCGAACACCAGCCGTAGGAGGTCGAATGACCTTGTGTTTGTCAGAGACTGATGCACAGCGCTGAGTGGGTGTAAAATGGCTAATTAATACGTCTCGAGAAGCCTTTGGCCCTTAAATTCTGGTATGTTGGCGATGACAAAGTGGTGTTGTCCTCTTACTCATACTGTTTTAAGACCTTTAAAATGACTTCAGCTTATCACTGCACGTCACAACAAAGCACATTTGTGACATTTCTTAGCAGATTGGGGGTTTGTTCTTCAGTTAAAACGTTGGTTACCTGGAGTATTGGGGGGAAAACTCCACCCTTGAAAAATCTGCCTTAGTTTACATCATTCACTGTTTAGCTTTGGCCCCAACACTGTGACCTGCAGAGTGTCAGTGCCTGGCTTCTGTCTGCCCTTCTGACTCTTGTGTATCTGCACCCAGCAAAGCACTTACACCACAGACACCGGAAGAGAATTTGTTTTCTTCCATGGTATTGACTGTAATGTTTTTAATTTTTATGATGCTTCTGTTTATCACATCTTTTTAAAAACCACTTATTGCCAAACTTTCAGGCACCAGTGCTAAACTGCTGGGCTTGAAGGTCTTTTACCATTTGAAGTAGGTGGTTATTATTTATTAGTGGCTATTATTTATTAATTCGTAACTCATAATAATTGAGAACTAGTCTCTAGTTCGTCACCCCTTTCTTCTCTGCTGCTCTCTTGGACTGTCCTCAGAAAGCTCTCCCTTACTGCCCAGGTGCCTTTCAGCACTGGGACGGGGAAGACCAGCAGACGTTACAAATTGGAGCTGATCCTTGGTGTTCCTGTTGGTGGCTGCAGCAAAACGTGAGCAGCTTTCCGTCTGAGGATGACCAGCTTTCCCATGAGGGCCAGGGTATCATTCCCAAGTGACATCAGTCCCACACCGTGACCCATCCCTTGCGTATAGCCTGGACTGCAGTGGTGTGGTGGTGCTGGCGAGGGGCAGCAGGGCTGTGGTCTGTAACCTGTCTCCTCTCTCCCCCAGCAATCCGCACACCGGGCTGGTCTCAGGAGTTTCCTCCGCTACGGCTGGCGCTGGAGCTGGAGAGTAGCTGCTTTTGTGACGATATTCAAGTAAGTGTTTCCCCATGGCAGTGGCTGGCTTATGCTTACACAGTAGTGGCACCAGTGCCAGCAGTTCTCACAGCTCCTGGAGAGAGCGCTGGTGATTGATTGAGGCTCAAAGTGTTAACGGTGAGTCAGGTGGATAAGGCATGAACATGAAGAGGATTTCACCTTTTATAATTAACCCAGAATTGAAATCTTCTCATGAACCAGTGCAAAAGCTAAAACTGGAAAAGCCCTGTTCCTTGCGTCTGATCTGCATGGTTACTGACTTGAATTCTGTTCTTCCCTGTACTTGGTGGCTTCTTTCTGCTTTTGCTTCATCTCTCTTTCTGCATTTTTTCCAGGAGAGCTTTACAGTGGGGGGGCTGTTTCTGGAAGATCTTTCTATCCCAAGAAAATCTTTCTATGCCACCGTATTTTTCTTCCCTTTTGTTATGGGTTGCTCTCCTAGTTTGTACACACTAGCATTACTCGCAGTTCTCCATTACGTCACATGTACCAGTTGTATGTACCTCTTGAGACCTTCAGGTTTTTCCTACACACACGATAGTGTCCCACTTCCCTGGTTTTGTCCCTCAGATATGTCAGTGCATTTCTGACAGTATAGCACCAAACTAAGCACTCTCTTCTGAGTAAAGCCCTTTTAGACTAGGAGTATCTCCTTCCCAGACATTCAAAATGGAGAATTTACATGCAGTCCCAGACCTGCACTGACGATACCTGGATGTTTGTTCTGTTGAAATTCCCCTTCTGCTTTTAGGGTACCACCAGTAATGACTAACACTGTTTTATATTTCCATCTCCCTAATTTTTTTGTTCCGTTATGAACTTCCTCCTCCATCTCTCCTTGTTTCCTTGGCTCCTTTTGGTTTATTAGCTGGTTTTAGTGTGTGGTTCGCTCTCTGTCCTGGTGCTTTTAATTTTTTCAGCTTCTGAGCTTGAGGTGTGTCCTCGTCATCTTCCACCAGGTGTCTCCCCTGCAGTCAGGCCGTCATCCCTTTTCACCACCCCTTTGTGAAAGGCTTTGAAAGAAGCTATTTGCCACTCAGCTTTAATTGTTTCTGTAAAGTCCAAGTTGAAGATTTCGTCCTGTTGTGCAAATTTTGTGTTTCACAGTTTAAAACAGAATTGTTTTGTTTTACCTTTTCGCAAAGCGCTAGGGTGACATGGGTGGGGAAAGGCAGGAATATTGCTCTTGGATTCCAGATGTCACCGGGAGGATCGCCAAAGTGCTGCTGAACTGGGAACAGAGAGTGTTTGGGGGCTTAACCGATGTTCATGGAGGAGATGATGTACCTAGCCTGGTGGGAAGTCTCATGGCACAGGAGTAGGTGTCTCTCGTGACGTCATGAGTGTGACTTAGCTCTAGTGGTTGGGACTGTCTGTCAGCCAGGATCTTACTGACGCGGATTCAGCTTCTGGGGGTAAAGCTCCTACATCAGGACTAACCAACTGACTGACAGGACCTTTTCATTGCTCAATTCCTTTTATCCTTGAATATCCAATGGAAAAAAAATACATTTGCGTAAAAAAAAAAGAGGGAGAAGGAATATCGCAGATCCAGACTGGGAGTGCTGGAACTCCCTGGCCTCTGGCTGTGCAGCTGCCTGCAGTGCAGTCACAGAAATCAAGGCAGTTGTGACTGGCGCGTGCGCACTCTGGACAGATGGGCAGGAAGGCAGTCAGAGGCAACCTGAAGGTTGGCTTAATGAAATCCAGCTTTGTTTCAGGCTGTGTTTTGTTACCTGTCTTTTTGCGTGTGCAACTGCTGACTTCTTCTGTGCCTTCCCTTCGCAGCACGGTGAGCACTGGTCTGTCTGTGTACCGCAATAAAACCACCATCAGTAATTTTGCTTCAGCCGGAGGTAAGACTGCTACAACTGCGTGTGCTTTTCTCTCTATGAGCAGGGGTCCTAAGTGGAAAAGCATAAGCGGAATTCCATACCTCTTGGATTTGAGGACGTCGCTAGCTTCTGTGCTCCTGAGTTTTGTTTTCTGTCAGCTGCCGTTGTGACCTCGCTGTGTTGTTTAACTGCTGCGTGCCTTTATTTGTAACAGAGAAATACCAGCGCGCTTCTGAAAGCATTGGGGAGTTTTGTGGTTATCAGTTCATCTTCAGAATACTTGCTGGAGTTTTTTGGGTGAAAACTGCTTGTGTAGGGTAAACACAACATTTGGTGCATAACCTGCTTTTATAGCCACATATTTAGCAGGGAAAGCATTTCTTATTTCTGCTCTTTATAACAGTTCAGTGCGCTGTTCATAAACTAACTTTTTCATGCTGAGTTTCCTGTGTCCGCTTTTGGTAACAGTGCTCTGGGTAAAGGATCTGCCCTGATGGGTTTTAGAGGCCTTACTGCCCTGGATACTTGTTTTTCTGATCTTCTCTGCCTTACATGGCAGCTACTATTATTAGATGCTGTTGGATAGAAAGAAAAGTGGGGGG
>NW_010408982.1:3680-8168 GCF_000710305.1 Buceros rhinoceros silvestris
GGCTTGCGGGCACGGCAGGGATCATGCTCCAGCCTGGAGAGAGTTTGGTTTTACTTTCACAGATACTTTTACCTCTTAGCATTTCTTGGGGAGTTTTTCTGAAGCTGAAGGAACTTTGTGCAATGTTTTAGTGCAGAGACCATGGTGACTGTATGGTAAGGGTTCCTCCTGCTGGCCATGGCGCTTGGTTTCTGCTCTGTTAAAAGTAGATGTCAGCTCACGGAGGGGAGAAATGGAGCAAAGCAGCTCCCTCTGTCTGTATGTGATGGCTGGTGGGGGGCTCTTTGTGGTCTCAGTGGGTTTGTGGTTTTTTTAGCCTTCACAGGAGCCCTTTTCAGAATGCACTTGGGTCTGCAGGGACTGGCAGGCGGCTTCGTGTTCGGAACAGTGTTTGGGTGAGTTGTGACTGCTGCCGATGAGTGATCGAGACACAGCTTCTCTTTAAGGGTGTTCGTTAGATGGTGGCCGCACACACCAAGCCTTCAATCATAGGTGGGGCTACAGAAGCTTCCCGTCCTCTCTTGCCTCAAGGAATTCTCTGTATCTCTCTTGGGATGTCATGATGATGACTTTTCTTCTAACTTTAAACTTTTTCCTTCTTTTTTCCTTGATTTGTGTTTTGTTGCTTTTTCAGTGATAAGAACTCAGAGCATCTTACTTGCTCTAATTTGCTTATTATCAGAGACACTTAATTAAACTACTGTTCAATTAAACTACTGTTAAGCTAATTATGAGGATGAGTTATAGATATGTCTCCTGACCCCCTTCCTTGACGTGGTCACTGATGAGCCCAGTGGTTGTGTGCAGAAATGTTTTAAGGAACTGTGTTGTCTGTGGGTAAAGGCAGGAGGGTAAGACACAGCTTCTGGGCTTCCTTCTCAACTTCATCAGCCACTGATGAAGAAGGGGGTACCCCAGTCCTAGGTTAGGAATCTGGGTAAAAATGATTTTTTGACAAAAGAGGCTCCCATCAAAACCAAAACGTGGAGCAGCAGCCATTAGAAAATGCTGAGGAAGAAGCTTACCCAGGGCTGTAAGGTGGCACACCTCTTTGTGTATGCCTTGCAGTCATGTGTCTCCTAAAGCTCCCTGGGGTGTGGAGAAATCCATGGTTCTGTCTCAGGTCCATCAGGTCAACGTCCTCTTAACTCAGGAGAAACCTGACTTTTCATCAGAATTGGGATCTTTTTCTCTGACTTACACTAGCTTGTGAATATCCACACAAGTGGATTTGGGGATCCCAGCTGGACAAGAGAATGAGCTTTATACGTGCTACTTAGCGCCGGCAGGGTGGTGTCAGCTGTGGGCATGCCCAGCGGCAGCCTGGGGAGCTTTACCGATGAAAGCACAAGTACCTCTGGAGCTGGACAGAAGCTAAGCAGGGGTTATGTGTTCTACAGGTGTTGTTAGGGCACCTTAAGTTCTTCTACTCCTTTGCCCCGTGGGTGCTTGTCAGCGAGGAAATTCAAAGTACGTTATGGCAGGGGCTGCAGTGAGTCACGGGTGAAGTCAGGCTGTGCTTGGTGGCAGACAGTAGAACAGGAGTGCCTCAGTCTGTGGTGTGACGTGAGTATTGGGGAACGTTACGCTCCACTGATCTGGTGGCTGGCCCCCGCATGCTCCTTTTGACTATGCCAGTAAGTTATTACTGTTGTGTGTCCCCTGGGTGACTTGTGACTTCTGCTTCCTCCTCTAGGATCCCTGCAGGGGGCCTCCTAATGATAATGCAGCAGCTTTCTGGTGAGACCTTGCAGGAGAAGAGAAATCGTGAGCGCAGGGAGCTCTATGAACGGAAGTTAGCGGAGTGGTAAGGAGCAGCTCTGCCTGTTCGAGTCTTTGCCCAGAAGTGCGTCTGGGTCTGCGTGGTTCAAACGTTTAAAGAAACCATGACAGACTAGGTTTTCTAAACCTTGGTTCTTCTCCTCTTGGTTTTTGCTGTGTTCCACATACCAGTCTGAGAACTGCCAATCTAGTCTTCCCAGCCTTAGAAGTTGCTGCTTATTTTGTAACAAGGTATTTTGTTCAAAATTCATGACTGCCCCAGCCCAGTAACTCTGCAGCAGTTTTTCATTTTTGCAGTGGCCAAGAAGGCCATCAAGAGAAGCACATTAATATTTCCTTACCAAAATTGACAGAGGCCGGAACTCTGGCTTTTCCTTTATTGCTGCCTTCTTTCTACCCCTGTTAAAGAGAGGAAAGAAGAAGGATAACTGGAGACTTTTTGGGGAAAAGGCTATGACATAGGTTGTGTGACTTACTAAAACTCACAAATAGTGCCAGTTCTAGAACAGACTTTTCAAGAGCTGGGATTCTGCAGCGATGCCTTTGTCAGGAGGATACAGACATAAAATTACTTTGCACTCTCTCTTCTCTCATCAGGCAATCCAGGCTCAGTGTGACTGAAGACTTAGGCCAAACAGAAAACAATGCCCAGGGAGGACCGGAGATGAAGAGAACCAGAGAATCTAGGAGCTACTGAGTCTTCCCCAGATCTCTATTGTAAGCAGCTGCTAAGTGTTTTGATTCTGTTGGTGAAAGTCTTCAGTCAAGGGGTCACGGAAGTCTTCTGTGAACACAGTTATATCCTGTGCACTCATGAAAAAGCATTTTGCTGAAAACCTTGTTCACAGATGCATATCACTGCACAGGAGCTCGGAAGGGCCAAATTTCTTCCATCTGAGAACATGGAAAAGCAGACTGCAGACTCGGAAGTGCCATCTAGGTTTGGCAAGGGGTGAGGGCAGCCCCAGGGTCTCATCTAGAAGCCATTTCACTGCTGAAAATGTCCAAACCACCAGTGATGTAGAATATTCATAAAGGAGCCTCTGCACAGTTTGGATGCTAAAGGTACCCTGATTCCAAAAGCTAATTTTGCTTTGGTGAAGGCTGTTCTTCAGACAACACCTGAAGAACTTGCTGTCAAAGTGCAATACTGGCAGCACCAGAGCAAGTGGTCCTCCTCTCACCATCCCACTCCTACGGCTTCGCTTGGCCTAGCTGGGAAAAATGTTCTGCTGACGGTGGTTTCTCCAGGCTTTTTGCAGAAAGCCACACTTGGTTCCTACCGTACTGGAAGTATTTTGCAGTCAGTGTTGAGGAAGGGTGGAGGATCTGGGAATGATATGGAAATACCCTGCAAAAGACATGTTTTGGGTTCCTCAACAGCAGTGTGGTTGAGGGAGCCACAGAGAGGATGTCATGTGGTGATGGTGGAAGAATTAGCACTGTGGACAGTTTTAATAACAATAAAAAGGCCTCTAATTTTATTTGAAAGCTGGAAATTAGGGGATTACCTTTGGGCAAAGTATGATTCAAGACACTCAATAAAGCCATCTAGCAGTGGTGATTGTGTCGGTAAGCTCTTTATGTTAGAACAGTGTTTGCATTAAAGAAATGTGTTTGAATGGTATCCCATGAGAACACCTCTATCTAAGATCCCACTGGCGAGCAATGCTCTCTGGTGGAGGTGTCAGACATTCCTCTGTCCAGGCAGTAACAAAGACAAGTGCCAGCAGAGTGCCAACCCTGTTTATTATTTTGACCAGACATCAATGTTAAGTTATAGCTCTGACTATAGGTAGGGCTGAAGGTCACAGCAGAAGGTCAGAATTCTGTTACCCTTTCTTTGTTAGAGTTTTTTCTCCTATTAAAGGGAGTAACATCCTGGCAGGGGATTTGGGTCTCCCTCCCACAAGAAAAGTGTGGTCAGTCTGTTCTGGTTGAATGCTTTTTCTCTGTCACAGCTGATTATTGTTGATTGAAATAGGAGCCATCGATTCCACAGAGTGTATTCCACCCACCCAAAGCAGATTTTTCGCACAACTTGCTTCCAAGAAGGTGTTGTATTTTCTGACTTCTCAAATGAGCATTTTATTTTTTTAAACACCTCGGTGTAGATCATTTTTCCATTGAAGAAATATGATGTGTATTTGATGTGTGTTTCGAGTTTGTCACCAACAGCTTTGATCTTCCTTTTCTATGTGTACGTGAAGGATCTCAATAAGCAGAGGCATGGATAGATCTCTCCTTCCTGTTTTAAGCTCTGCATGCATTGGTGACAGTAGTGTTACTGTCCTCTGCCCCCTCAAAAAATGAAATAGCAGGCCTTTCTGAGTCCCATTTTTGCCATTGTGGTTACACAGCAATGTTTTATCTTTCTTTTGTTTTCTCTTTTTTTTTTCTGCTGATACATCCCACCCAATATCCCACACTCTTAACCTTTACAACAGTTGTGATGGTATTCAGCTGTGTCATAGCCCAGCCTTTCTCTGTTCCCCTCTTTAGCGTTACTTGATGAGATGTCTAAAGAATACTAATTTTCTCGTGTCTGTCCATTGATGCAGGGATGTTCTTCCACCGGAGGGTGGGCAGAGCCAAGGTGTAGCGGTTGTGTGGACGGAAGGGCTGCTAGATGCACATTAGCAAGGGGAAGCAGTGCCTTCCATCTACACTCAAGGTGAGCAGCCATTTTTTGCAGCTTGTCCTGCT
>NW_010408982.1:8244-28566 GCF_000710305.1 Buceros rhinoceros silvestris
CTGCTGAATTTAGTTCCTAGCACTTCCTCCTTTCTTGTGTTCAAAGTCAAAGGGGGAGCGAAGTTACCGGTCCTGCACTTTCAGAGTAGGCAACACAAGAGCAGGGATACAGTGAGAACATCGTACACTGGATTTTGCTTTTGCAGAGAACCTTCCCTTTGTGGAGGGAGAAGGGAGACCTGTTGCAAAGCGAGTGTCAAGCACTATAGCTACACTGTGTAGTTAATCCCTGACAAGTGGACAGGCATGAGAAATGTGGAGGTTACAAGTTGGGTACCTGAGTGCCATTTTGTCACTGAGCGTCATTTTGTTGAGTGCATCAAACAGAGATGTGTCTTGATGCCAGCTGTACCTGTTAGAGCTTTGTCAGCCAGTGGCATCACCTACCTTGACACTGCACAGCATATGTTTTTAGTGGCTGTGAAATGGCTGGGGCTGGGTTCGTGTGAGTGATTGAAAGGCTCTAACACTTCCCTGCACATAGAACAGATATCTTTTATGACTGAGGAAAGCAAACCGAGTTTACCATTTATTTTTTAATACAATTAAAGGAGGAACCCCAGAAAAAAATGTTATGTACAAAATACCTGTGATAACAGAGAAGCTCACCTGGTACAAAGACCCAAATATCAAGCCGAAAAGGTCTCACAGAAACCATTTGTGTGCAGTTCACATTTGTAAGCAGTACAGGATAAGGCAATAGAAAACACGATCCATGGTAGAAGTGCTTAAGGAAAATACAAGCCAAATGACCTGCCCACCCAGAATATAGAACCAGAGTGATGCTAGACATACTTGTCAGTGAAGCTTTTCGTTTCCTTTAGAAGGCGTTACTCAGAGTGTCAGGGGAGTCTGTGGTGATATAGGAAGGTTTGGCACAGTGCAAAAGACAAACCCTTCTCTGGGAAGCTGTGCAGTCATTGGTCAGGAGCAGAAGTAGAGAATGGGGCAGTCAGAGGGAAAACGTTGTGCCAGTACAACCCTCAGAGCTGTGATGTGGTTGGTAAGGTGGAAACGCATCGTGGTTATAGCAGGAAAGGAAGCACAGTGCTAAAAATGAGCAAAGTAAATAGAGAGAGAAAGAGGATGTTCAGCCTGCAAGAAGCTAGAAGTTTGTGCTGGAAGGAACAAGCATAGGCTGAAAGAAAAGGACACTTGAAAGGTATGAAACACCATTGCCCATACACCACGTCCTGCAACAAGGTCAGGCTGTCTTTTGGAAATGCAGCTTTCTGTGTCGCCTGTGTTCTTTTGCAACCAGAATACTGAAGTGCAGAGTCTCGTTTTTTTACCACCCCCCTTTTCTCCTTTCCTCTGTCAAAGCCTCTCCATAAGAATGTTCCTGAAGTTCCCATTTCACTTCATAAAATGGGAAAGCAGTAAAAAAGCTGATGGGGCAGCATGACTGCAGGAGTAGAAAGGGAGCAGTGTCTTATTTTCCACTAGCAACTTGATCCCTTAGCCTCTCACAATCCTCTATAAACCGCTTTTAGTTCTCCCATTTCATCCAGCAATTTCTTTCTCAATATGCACCTGCTAAAAAAAAGTGAGATGGATGGAATATTTCTTAGTCGTGTCCTGGAAACAAAACGTCCCACAAAGAGGGAGTGCATGGCGCTTTCAGACTTTGTTCTGCCCTGCTAACTACATGCATGTATAGAGCGGTAAGGGAATGGGTACAGCTTGCAGTGGGATAGAGCAAAAGCGAAAAAGAAACCTGTCAAACTGAGGGGAGGATCGAGTTAGGGTAGCGTGCAGAGTTGCTTAGGAAGCGTGTTGGGCCTTGGGGCTTTTTCCTCTTTTCCCTTCAAAATGAGAAACTACTTTTTCCTACACAGTAGGCAAGAATATCACGCAGATCAGATGAGTCCTATCCAATGTTAGCATCCTGTAGGGAACTCCCTTCAAGTCCTGGCTGGGTAGAGAGAGCACTGGCAGAAAGCAGCAACATTCAATGCAAAGTAGATCCCTGTGTCGCTGTTCGAGTGTCCAAGAATCTGGAGAGCCCACGCTAACAAGTATTCTAGGCAAATGTACAAGCAAAAGCAGACCTGTGGTCGTGAAGCAAGGCCCTGAGTTACATTTCATTACAGCAGATACATGTGAGGTAACTGCTGAGCGTTCCAGAAATTTACATGGGGCTTTGCAAGTGCGGGTAGGAAGGAATGAGTACCAAAGCTTGTACGTGTGAGCACAAAGGTGTGCACCAGTGGGCTGCACTGTGTCAGGTGTGCTCCTGTACCGCTGAGTAATTTGATGGAGGAGCTGCATCTTGGTGCCTGGGCTGGCGAGGCCATCCTTTCAGGAGAGAAAGGTTACGAGAACTTCTGCCACTGCTGTAGATAAAGCAATACTAACTGTTAGGAGTGCTGTCAGTATGTATCATTCCCTAGTAAATCTCATAGCACTGAAAACAAGCATGAGGCATACAGTCCCACCTCAAGGTACTTTTTTGTGAAAAATGTGTGCATTTTTGCCTCTGTAGGGGAGAAGGGACATGTATCTGTAATGGTCAGGTCCAAATCCAAAGTCCTCCAGCACAAAGAACAGTACTGGTGGGTACCCATGCAAGGCTGAATATAAGAGAAGTTTTAGCTGCTCCCAATTGCAACAGGGAGGCACAGCCTGACTTGAGATTGTGTGTCGGGGTCTGGGGTCTCCCAAAGGCCAGCTCCACGTTACTAAAGGGGTAGGTGAGCGTGGGCTACCTGCTACTCTGCAGCCCCCCTCATTTTCATAGAGGCAGCATCAAAGCCAGAGGATCCCAAACTCTTGAACTGGTGTGTTGATGCTGATGACACTGCTCTTCTGTCCCATTGCAGGAACATGTAGGGTCCTCCCAGTTGGAATTCCAGCAATGTCGTTGTAATGAGACCACCTCACAGCTTCTGTGGCACAGGTGAGGGTTTGTGTTTATTCCCACAAGTCTTCTTGAGGAGAGTTTGCTGCTGTTGTCATCCCCTTTCAGAGTGCTGAAGGGTCAACACAATAAGCATTGCTGTACAACGAACAGTGGGGACTGCAGTGCGGAATACACAGGATAAGAAACCTGAGGGACACAAAGAAAAGATTTTACTGATTCCCTCCCGCTTCTTCTTAATCATAAAAGTAAACCAGAATGTTGCAGAGCCGAGACAAAGGGGGATCTCCTGCGATAGCCCTCCACAAGAGGGCTCCTGCTACAGTAAGGATAGAGGTGTTCAGAGCTAGGCAGTACGTAAGGGCTCAATGCCTGCTGTGAAAACCTTTGGACCACGCAGAGGTGCTATCCCTTTGTGAAGTGAGGACAGCTAAAGAATGCGCTACCCCGCTTAAGCAACAATAGGACATGGCTCAGCACGTCACACAGTTTCGAGACAACAGTCAGCCACTACGGAAGCATAGCTTCCACCTCTGTTCACAGACGGCAGTTCCAGGCACTGGAGTTAGGAAACACCAGCCAGAAAAAGCATGGCTAACTTCTGTAACAAAAGAGGCATGTGGCAGAGTGGATTTATTCAGTAGGTGAACTCCTGCCACTCCCAACACAAAAGCCCCCAGAATTCGTGCTAACCAGGGCTCTAGAATCTGTTCCAGATAGGGCCTTCCCCAGAGGAAAACATGAGTGGGTGGTCAGGTTTGGAAATGAGACAAGTGGCCTGAGTGATAGTTTCCCCTCCTTTCCTTCTCAAAAATATTAAGCCTTTAGATTACCACAGTGTACAGCGTGACAAATGCATGACTTCTAGGACTCTACAGCTGTTACTCCACAGCATTACCCTGGCAATTCATGCTGTGGTGAGAGCAGGAAATGCAGTCACCTGGGTAATGATGTGAGTAAGGAGAGTTAGCTGCTAACCTTCCCTAAAGCGTATTGACTTCCTTTTGGGAGGACACAGCTCTGAACACGGCTGAGCTTTCAAGCCAAAATTAATGTAATGCTTTGTAGGCATAAAACGTTGGTAAGCTGGAGTTTTCCCCAGCCCATCTTTCACAACTCCTCATTATCGAAAGTAACTCCTTTTAAAATACAAGTGTTTCCTGGACAAGTCTTAGAGGGGAAACTTTTCCTTCTCCATTCCTCCAGCTGCTGCAGGTAATGGAGATACTCTCTGCCAGAAGTGGACAGGCATTGCTAATCTTGCTGGGAAAGCTGGAAAAGTTGTTCTCTTGTTCGCCTCTCCCTCACCACCATTTGTTCAATCTTTCTATCATCAGTGATGTTTCCATGTTTATGCATCAGATGAGGCATGTGGTTCACAGGGCGTCAGCTAGAAATTACCTCTAGCAGATGAAGCCACATGTGGGACCTGTAGTAGTGAAGAGCTACTCACAAATGAGTCCAGCAGGACAGGAACTAAAGACTGCCCAGTTCTTAGTTGAGAGGTCCATAAAATGAGCACAAGGGTAGTGGCAGGGGATGTCACTGCAGAGCCTGATAGAAGGATGACCAGTCTACAAACGCACCTCTCAGATATTAACCACCTTCTTTGCCCAGGTTCAGAGGAGACACTGACAGTCAAAGTTGTCAGATGTTCCTTTTCTTTCATTGCTTTCTCTTTTCATCCCCATTTAGTCCTAAAAATTATGTTCATGAAAGAAATGAATGCCACAACAACTTGCATGCCATGCATGCAGGGCCCATTCTGTGGAGAAAGCAGCTTAGCAGCCCAGGAAATATTGTCCACTAACATTTTTCACGAGGTGATTGATTTCTAGAAATGTGAAATAACCTGAACAAAGCAACACCTCACAAACCACATGAGCATCATTCCTCTAGTTACCTGACTGGGAAACACTATGTGTCTGAATTGGCAACAGGGCCCTACTGCTTTTGTGTACCCTGAAGGACAGCACACCCTCATATTAAAAGCCATACATGGTTTCGTGAGCTAACATTGCACGAGGATCTAATAGTATTTGAGAAGCGATTTCGCCAAGAGAAGAATGGTGAAGAGAACTACCTGCAAATGTGATCTGGTCATACAGATGATGTTTCAGATGTCACTCCAGAGCTCATGACTGGCTTTGTGCATTCTTTCACACCCTCTTCCACTGAATCCTGAGGTTTAGAACAGTGAGAACAGACTGAAAAAGAAGATTCCCTCATTAGTATCTGGAATTCTGGAAGGCATAAAAGTGCGGAATTGAAATGTCTTCTTCAACAAAATAAAGTAGAAGTGAGAGTGGGAAGAAAGGAGAGCAGAAATTAAAGAACGAGAAGTCTTTCTGGTCTGGTTACTTCCATTTTTCCTTGGCAGGACTCATCCATGCAGTACACCTGAATATGGCTGGCTCATAGCCCCACTCTGATCTAATAGAAAGCTCTTTTCTGTATAAATGTTGGCTATTTGGTTTCATAGGGATCAAACAGTTCTGATTAGCACAGGGCTAGCACCTCAGCCTGGCCAAAGTCAGGTCGCTACACGCTAAGGGAAGGTCAGAAGGCAAATAATGGTAAAAGTTACATGTCACTAAATGCAGTTTACCAAGCAAGTGAAAGAATGCTGGTGTTTGTTAGAACCAGCCAACCAACTCTTTTGGTGCTTTAGAAGGAGTTAACTTTAAACAGGTCCCCTTAGTATCTCAGCATCTATGAATGACTTTTGTTTTGATAATTCAAGTTAAACGTCCCTGTACTATTACAGCAAATGGTACTTGCACAAATTTTACAACGTGGATTCTAAGCTATTCTTCAAGCAACCTCTAATCTGGGTTTGATCTTGGTGCTTTGTGTTAAATTAATTGAAGAGCCAAAAAAAATATCTAGAGAGTTTCCATTCTTAAATTACTGCAAAGGTGATAGGCTGTAAGCTCTTCAAAGTTGTGAACCTCAACAAAGCATCTGTATGTTTTGGTCACCACCACAATCACACATCTGAGACCTCATTTGCGTTTTGTTCTATCTTTCTATTCTTCCCTCCCACACTTGAGCTCTTTGAAGCATGGCTTTTTGAGTTCAGAAACCACCCATAGCATGCAGGCAGATCCTGACTCAGCTTTCCGTACGCCAGAACAATAGAGGTACTCTCAGACCTGTTCTGAGCTCCCACAATAGCTCCTGAAGGGTGACCTGTGGCAGCACCAGCGGGAAGCACTCTTAGGACAGGTATTTCCCTCCCCATACAGGTGGTAATGCACAGCAGCACTGAAAGGTGACGACTGTACAAACTGGGAAGTTGTACTGAAGCTCTGGCTTCAGTTTCTTAATAGTGCGCGCCTGGTCTGGAAAGTGGCTGTACAACATGGCACCACCCGACTCCGCAAACCTGCTCCCTGTGCATATTAGGAAAACAGGACTGGAAGGGAAATTCCAGTTTGTGCAGCCCTGTCCCAGGCCGTGGAAGGCGATCACATTCTACTAGATTGTTGCATTTTTAACATCTACTTTAAAAGCAATTTGGTTTCGGTATAAAAGGCTGTCTCAGAATGCTCCAGAATCTTACTGTTGTAACGGTAAGGAATATTTTAATTTCCAGTCTTTGTTCAGAGCCAAATCTTCCAATTCCAGTTCATTTTCTCCTAGAATTAGAAGTTTATTATCCATGCAGCTGTCAGCACCGGCTGCGGTCAGCTCTGATTTTCTTGCTTTCAATCTGCTTGCTGCTTTCCCATTGACATAGCCCCAGGGGACAGCAGGGGAGAACCAGCACTGGTGTCACAGGGGCGTGTGAGTGGAAAATGAGGAGATGCACAGGTGTAGCCAAGAGCCTTCCAGAAGCTTCCTTTCTTTGTGGTGAAACACCAAAAAGAAAATTATCCCAGCCTGACTCAGTGGTCACATTGGTGCGTAAGGGAAAAGAAAAATTGTAATGCTACCTCCATACCTCTGACTTGGAAACGAACTTGTCTGCACTTGAAATAGAGGTAGCAGAAGATGCAAGCATGACAAGTGTCCCTAGGTGAACTGAATCCCTGCTGCCTAGTTTCCAGCGGGGGATACCACTGCAACTGTGATGAGCTGAGATATTCAGACTGGTGGCTTCTGGTTTAGGTGGGCTGAATGCAGAGGACTCTCAGTGTGGGACTCTTGACTGGGTGATATTTATAACATGTTACAAGGCCTGCTATCTTTTTTCAGGACTGCTTTTCAAAGCTGCCAACAGGGTATGGATAGGAAGGACATGTACTGCTGTTGACTTTCAGTACTGGCTGGATGCCTAACTGCCTTCATAAATCCATTAGAAGTCTCTCCAGGGGAGAGGGGTTTTCTGGCTAGGTCAGCTTAGACATGATTAGGAGCAACAGCTAACAGATGAGACTTCTCTGAGTCAAAACAACAACAAAAAACCAAACCAAACCAAACCAAACCAAAAAAACTGTGCAGCAGCCAGCTAACCCTGAGATGCTTGATTTCCCCTTTGCCATTGAAAAACTTCTGCAGACGTGTCTGGAGTTATGGGGTCATAGGGTGGGACAGGGAACCTCACCCATGCCATTTTTGGCCACGCAAATAAGGCAAATCCATCTCTCCTGATTGGGGTTCTCCTAAAAGTGGGACATTGCTATGCTTAAGTCCTTTCTGTGGTCCTAGCACTATGTATTTTTGTAACTTCGGCTCTGTGACTTTTCTGAGGGATTGTCTAAGTAGGCTGTGTAGAGACATCCCATTTTGAAACTGTCAGTGCTTTGCTGTATCTGTCATGATCACCAAGATTCTTGGCATCTGTGAACATCTTTGTACATAAAATTCCGTATAGCTCTGATTTTGGAAATATTCTAATCTGCCATCAAAACTCCTCATCACCCCTTTGCTGTCAGACCTGAACCCTAGTGCTTCTCAAACACACAAAATGTAGGAAAGTCCTGAGCTGGACTTAGATTTTGTGACAGTAGATGCTGCATGAAATAAAAAAAAAAAAAAAAAAGGAAATGAGAAGAATGTACAAAAATACCTAGTGTGTCAGTATAGTTCCTATAAATGCATATTTTACACAGGACCTCCATAAGCAGTAAGAGACAGTTTATTGAAAAAGGAGCTACACTTACCGTGCCTTGAGAGGTACCTTGCTGCTAGGGTAACAACCAAAAGGAAGATGATAATGATACTTGAAGCAGTGATAACCTTATAAGTTGGAGACACGGGAGGGACAACACAGTTTTTTTCTGAGACAGAAGAAATAAAACATAAATAAAGGGCCCAAAGACATATTGGCATTTTCATGTAAGAACAGGTACATGAATTATGGTGATTCTGACCAAATTCCAACTCAGATGTTCAGCCTGAAAATTTACCTATTCGATAAACAAACAGGCAAAGCTGGGACCTAAATTTCTTACATTCCTCCACATTTGCTATGTGCGAAATTTTTAACACATCACAGAATCTGAAATGCTGGGTCATTGTCCAGAACAGGATTGAGATAGGCAATATTTAAAAACTCATAAGATGTTTTTAAAGAAACTGGTTAGGCTTGGTGGAAAAATTTGAGTCCATATCTAGAAAAATTCCATTCTCAAAGGTGCTCTAAAGATTTTTCTTATTGTTTACACCAGATTTATGTCTGATTTTTTCCCCTCTAAAATCACAGGTGATGCAGAATGAAGTATTAAACCGACTAGAATAGATTTTTTTTTTTCCTGCATGGTGGGAAAAGAGTGTTGTGGCAGAATTTAGTTTAGGTGGATCTGGAGCTTTTGGCTTTCTACCACTGGCAATGGCTGTTCTGCCACTTGAATAGAGTAAATAACAGGCTGTACTTGTACAGTACAGGACAACCCTAATTCAACAGGAGTCACAGACTTGATGCATGTTCATACATCTTCAGATTTTCATCATCTGCATCTGTCACAATTAAGCTTCATTCAACTTATATGACACCAGCCTGATCCACTGTACAATCTTCCACTCCACTGCAGGGCTTGGCTGGATTCTGTCTGGAACTCCGTGTTCATGAAAGACTTGTTTGGAGGACCATTTCCATCATACCAAAATGGGAGCGGTCCTACATCTTAAAAATCAGAAAGTGAGGGGTTTGTGACTGCTGTTGTCACTGTTGATTGCACCCTCCTCTGAGAATCTGTGTGACAAACAGCGTATTACTATTACTACTTTTTTTTTGTTGCTCTCCTTTTCTATGTAGTATGATACTCACAACCTTCTTCCATTACCATCTCTAGGGACGTTATGCAACTACACCCAGCAACAAGGAATATTCATAAAGCACTAATTTCTGGCATTTGTCCTGCAGCTGAATGGCACCTCTCCTTACCAGCCTCTTTGATATTAGTAAGATTAATGAACAAGGTACCTTGATGAATAAGGCACAATTCCCTAGGAAAAACAGTTCTTCTCTAGCTTCCCTTGAAGGTGCCCTTATCTCTACAGTGAAAACATCAGACCCAGAAATATTTCAGAATACTTTTTTGGTAGCAACATTAAAAAAAAAATCCTTTTGGCTTTAAGAATTTTCTTGCAAATCCCCTTCTACTGCAAAACATCTGGACTGTAGTGTGCTGTCTTCCCTCATGCTGTTTCCTCTTGCACCTCAACCTTTTCAAAGCACAGACTTACCTATTATGTTACCGCTTTTAAGGCATGTGCAGTGATGGAACTTTCTCTGTATGAGTTAATCCTTTATCAAATATGCATATGAAAGCAGAATTTTGTCTAGACCCCAGCTGACAGTTTCTGTCACTCAAGCAGGAAAAAACTTTTTAAGACACACAAATTTCTCAAGCCCCTCCACTTGAATACCAGGTTTGTGTCACACAACTGGCAGCAAGACCATGCTGGTACAGAGGGGCACTGAATGGTGGCGACCCCAAACTGTGGGAGCCACTGAGGCCGACATCACCAGATCGCAATGGGATCCAGTTGCCCTCTCAGCCCAGCTGTGACTCACGGTAGAGCAGAGGAAGGCAGAGCCATCTCTGCTTGTCAGTCACTGTTGTAACTCTCCTCTCCCACCCCTGCTGTCTCACAACTTTTGAAATGTGTGCAGGTCATAGGTGGGATCATTGAGTCATCCTTGCAGGAACAGATAGATAGACAAAATCTACCGCTTCTCAGAGGCAACTCAGCAGATTCAACAAAGTGGTTTTGTAACACAAACTGTTAATAAAACCTACTCAGAAGCAAAGTGGTGGACTTGGCAAAGCCACTGTATTCAACGGAGCAAGTGAAGTTGATGTCTTTGGTCACGCTGACCCACAGTTTGGCAGTGACATTGTACAGGCTGAGGCTGGACTCGAACACCTGGCTGTCATTCCACACTGCAGACTCGTTGTTGAGGGCTCCAGAGATTGTGGGTTTGGGGAAACCTCCATGAGAAGAACATCTTACCAACATCTCAGCTGATTCACAAGAACTAGTGGATACTTCTGCTGTTACGTTTGGCTTACTGAAGTCAGCTGAAATAAGAAAGATTTAGTTACCATTCTGTCAGATTACTGCAGCGAGGGCTGCAGTCCTGATCTCCCACAGTCAAAGAAAAGACTGCCTCACACGGCATTCTTCCTCTGTCGTAATCTGTTTGGCCTTTCTTGTGCCCTAGCATTCTCCCCACAGAGCCTCAGCCTTTGCTTCTGGTCCTCCCTGGGCAATACACAGACTTCGTGACCACACCTGTTCAATGCCACCGTTTCTCTCTACATACAGCAGTTTGTGGAACAACAGAAGGAATCATAAAACAGGTAGAAAAAATACGTGACTGAATAAAAATCTGTATTACAGGCAACGGGAGACAATTTCCTTTTCCCTTCCTCATTAGCCCCTTCCCAGGCAGAAACTCACGAAGGGTCCATCTCTGCTGGGAAAGAAGGTAAGTCAGATGTTGGTCTCTCAGCTGGGGTGGCCAGCAAGAGACTGAATTACATTTTCTGCATGAGAGCGCCTTCAGAAGGCCCATCTGAGAGCAAGACCAAGTCATACTAGTCATTTGCAAAACTAGATAGCAATATATGGGTCCTCTCAGACCGTGTTCTCACTGGACATTTCTCTTGTTGCCAAAGACAGTTTGCAGAGGTTTCCTACCCACATAACTTGTTCCATGCCTTCCCTTCTCAAACGTATTGCTGTAAATGTTTGTGGGCCTGCATGGTGAAATGGATGAGAGGTCTAATATGAGTGAAGAAAGGTGGTGTCCTTTTCAACCTGCTTCTCTTTGCTAATCTGGTTCACCATTGTCCCAGTTTGAGTCAGAACAGAACTCATTCTGTTCGCTGATTTTACTTTCCAGCTCAGTCTCTGCTAAGTGACGGCACTTTCTGAAGTTATCAGCATATTTTTGCAGACAGCGTTTGCTTCTAGAGGTGATAGAGCTGGATGTTTACAGTTACTGCCAGGGACTGGGGTGCAGAAAGGATCTAGCTTGTACTTGCTCCTGTGCAGACCAAGGTCTCTGCTAAATCCTGTGTGCCACGGTGGGGGTGCAGTAAGTGAGAGGCTGCACCTGTGGGGAGGAGCGGACAGGACAGGTGACCCTACACTGACCAACAAGGTCAGTTCCATCCCATAGATGTCATCTTTGGTATAAAGCTGAGGGATCACGAGGGTCAAGCTCTCTTCTTCAATGGCCAGTGTCCAAGGAGGGCTCTGTCCATTCCATCTTTGATCCCAATCAATGCATCTCTGAACCCAGTTCCTGTCTGCTGCTGAGTCCAGTCTGGGATTTCTCCATTGTCTGTCCACAGCATCAGTGATGGCAGTGATGTGGCTGCCATTGGGGTGTTGGGTTTGGTATTGGTATTGCATATATTTGTATATATATTATTTTATTGTTATTATTTTCATTAAAATGAAAAGCAGTTTTAGTTTTCTTTTCCAATCCATAATTCTCTCTCCCTTATTCCCTTTCTCTTCCCCTTTGGGAAGCAGGGGTGGATAATAGAGATCAAGGCATCTCTGAACCAAGTTCGTGTCTGCTGCTGAGTCCAGTCTGGGATTTCTCCATTGTCTGTCCACAGCATCAGTGATGGCAGTGATGTGGCTGCCATTGGGGTGTTGGGTTTGGTATTGGTATTGCATATATTTGTATATATATTATTTTATTGTTATTATTTTCATTAAAATGAAAAGCAGTTTTAGTTTTCTTTTCCAATCCATAATTCTCTCTCCCTTATTCCCTTTCTCTTCCCCTTTGGGAAGCAGGGGTGGATAATAGAGACTGCCTGTCATTTGTCTAGTGGCTGGCCTGGCCCTGATCTGTGACAACCATGTTACTGTGAACAGTTGCATTAGTACAACCGACGTTGCCCACAGGTTGCAATAAACAGCCCAGGGTGAGGAGGAAGAGGCAAGGGGGTGCAAAGAAACTATTTAAGGCCACTCTCCCACTGGAGGAATCCCCTTGGGACTACATCTTTAGCAAGAGAGGCACCAGTCAGAAAAAGAAACTCAGCGTGTGGCTTCCTCTTGGGCATAATTCAAGCCAACACCAACTGTTGCCAAAGGGACCAAATTTTCACTCCCATCCCTGCCGGCTGTAGGTTGTCTATATCCTGCACACCCCTTCAGGCACTAGTGCCAGCCATGACAAGACCAGGCAGAGAGCTGCAGCAAGTTGCTCCCCTCAGTGCAAAATTACCCGTTTTGGAGCAGCTATGGTTTTGTCAGCGATTGCTCCCTGCCTGACTCACCATTTGACCACATGACTGCGGGGTCTGTAAAAGGCAGACAGCTTGGGGTTCACAGTGTGTCTTTCACGGCTTCTACTGACTACAAAGCCATGGTCTAGGCTACCAAGTCACTTGTAACTAGTGAAAGAAACTTGCTGAACATTGAGCGGCCAACCAGTGGCAGACAGGAGAGACCCAGATTCCTTCCAGGCCTGCTATCTGTTGAGCAATACAGCACTGGCATCCAGCTGGAAAGTCCCTTCAAACATCCCAGCCAAATTTACCAAGTCTCCCTGATCGGTCACCAGGGAGTGACACCTTTCTGCCTCTCCCAGATTAACCTGATTCCCCTTTCCTGATTCCCACAATAACTGATCCACTTTACCAAAGGGAGCAGAAGTTGACCACGATTATTACAACTGGCCTGTTAAGACAGCAAGGAGGTTTCTGGAAGGAAAAAAACTGGAGCATTCGTGGGGAGGAAAAGAGATCCTCTGTTTCACATTTTTTCATGCATTTAAATCCTTAGCCCTCATGGCTAGAGAAGGTGCTGGCAGTGCACTTCTCTTTTTTCATATCAGTTCCCAGAAAGATCACTAAATTTATCTCCTTGCACACATGCCCACCATGCGCTCAGACAAGCAGGCAATAGCCAAATCTCAGGAGCTTGGGATTTTAGCTGACGAATCTCATTCCAGATGGGGAATGCTCATTCACTGACTTATCTGGAAGATTCGTGGAACTCTCTGCTGCTAAAGGTATTCAAATCTATATATTTATATATGTTACCAGTATCTCTGCCTTTGATTGAAACCAACCACCACAAATAGAGTGGTGGAAATGGAAAATAATGTCAGTGGAACTTTCAGTAGCCTCCAAGAAAAGATTTAGATTCGTTGTGAGGAAAGGAACTTGTGTTGTTTCATTAAGATAAAAAGCCTCACATCTCCAGCTGAGTTCAGCCTCGAGTTGTGCAGCTGCAGTGCAGCCAGCGAGCTGGCCAGCGAGCTGGAGAGCCTGGACTCACCAAGGGCTGGACGCAGGGCTGCTGTGGTCACAGAGAAGCAATGCCACCCCATTCCTCTTTCAGCTTGGATGCTTCCTGTGCACCAAGGGTTTGGTCTCTGTCTTGCCCAAAAGACAGGAGGAGGTGGAGGCGGCCTAGGGCGCTCGCCAGCAGTGGTACCTGGGGAGGTGTCCTGGGAGGGGTCCTTCCTCAAGAGGGAGGCATCATGGGGAGAACGTTAGGCTGGTGGTGGAAAAGGTAAACTTTCTGTAATGGTGGTAGCTTTGTAAAGGTAAGGAGGGACACTGTTAGAATGGCCTTGGTTAAAACATCTTCTGGCACTCTTTTAGGCTTTCTGATGAAAGTCTATCTGACAGCGTATGACTAAAGCTTGGAAGGGTATCCTCTACCCCCAGAGGTTGGCACCAGGAGTCTCAGGTGTCAGGAGGCAACCCACCTACCTGTAACAAAGAGGGTAACAGTCTCATCGCATATAACAACTGGATTCTTAGAGCTGAGATGCTGAACTACACACTGGTAAGACCCATTGTCCAGGATTTCCACGGGGGAGATCCAAAGGGTGAGGTTCCCGGTGTCCATATCTGTCCGGTTGTCATACCGCTCATTCTTGGAGATCTTAATCCCCTTTGCATAGGCAAGCACTACCTCTGTAGTGTTCTTCTGCCAGTAGACCCGGTGATCGATTAGGCTTTTCAAGCTGTAAATATCACGACAACAAGGCAGGCTGACTTTGTCCCCCACTTTGCTTTTGACTGCTTTCTTCTCCTGTGCAGAGCCTGTAGGTGGGGAGCAAACAACAGTCAGTGAGACAGTGGTATAGCCTTGTGCCAGGACTGCTGCAGAGAGCTCACCTCTCGTGGCTCTGTCTGCACCTGCTAATGTACCTCATCATGCATCGAGCTGTTTACAACCTCAGCTCCGCACTGAGAGCTTGGCACTGCCTTTTACGTCCCACTTAGGCTCCCAAGACAGTGGGCACACAATGATTTCTGAATGGATCACTAAAGGCAAAAGCAGGAGAGTTGTCTGCCTGAACAGAAATTTGCTGGCCTCTCAAAAGGAACACTCCTCAGAATAAAGAATTGCCATTATTCATGTAAAGGGATAAAACCACACATGCCCAAACCACTCTCCCTTTTCAGAGCTCAGTGTTTGGAAAGTCTGTGTCACCCTCTGGTGAGTTCCCTGCATACCAAACGGGGCCACAGTGGACTATTAGTTTGGGAGTTTGGGGTTTTGTTTTTGATTTGTTTTTTTTTTTTTAAGAAAAAACCCCAAAACTTTCAAGATCCCAGAAGCTAGAAGCAACTCTACAATGACAAAGAAAGGTTGCAGCCACACTGTCATCAGCCTGCTAGTATTAGCAAATGAACCAATTTGCCTACTCTACTTGAAAGAAACTCATATTTTCGAAGGTCCATGGGCCTCCCTTAGGATTACTTGCAAACCAGCACAAGCATTTCCCGTCTCCTGCCCAGTGACCGTGTCGGTGCCACACCTAGTACACAAGCACGTGCCTACAGTGACAAACTGAGACCCTTGCAGGGGGAAACAACTTTGACCAGGTTAGCAGTAATCCCCCTGCTCCACACTACAATTTCTATGCACTCTGCTCCTGTGATCAGCCCTGCTTTCCCACTCTCATTCCGTTTTCCACAGGGTAGGAGCTTGAAGAAGCCAGGAGCTGACACACAAGGGAGCAGCCTAACAAGGAGCTCCTGATATTGCTGGAAGAGTGGCCCAGCACCAATGCATGGTCCTGTGCTGCACCAAGGCCAGGTCAGATGGTTGGGCTTTTGCCGGGGTTTGTGCAACCTTCAGGATGTTTTCCCTGCTTTGTTATTCCAGAAGACCGAGGTGCTTTGTGTTTGCCCTGCTTGCCTCAGCCTCACAACTTTTAGCACCCATCCTCCAGGAGTAGAAGGGGGATACAAATCATGTGTTGCATTCCATTGACTGAAAGCAAAAAACCAAGGAAACAGCCAGTCTCAGGATGGAGAAGATTCAAATTCCTTCTTCCTTCCCTGCAGGACAGATCTCTGTAAACGTGTCTGAGAAAGCAAGCAGGAAAGTCCTGACCAGGTGGTGTGTCACTGATGGGGAGAGTGAAGCATCACCCCTTGCAGACTTTACATTCAATATGTAGGAAATAATACACTGAAAAACACTGGTGAGGTCCTGACAATTCTATGGAATGTTTTAATAATAATTAAATAAAATAGAATATGTAATTAAATTAGCAATTTCTCATTTAACTGGTTTCCCTCTACTCAGCCGCTTTGTTGATCTTCCAAAGGGAAAGAATTAAACGCAATTTCCACACCCCCCACTACCTGTACTTCCCCTTATAATGCATCACAGACTGAGCAACCAGACCGGGACAGACCAGGAGCCCACTCAGCCTGCTGACCTGTGTCCACCAGCAATGGGTGGCAAAATGGTAGAAAAACTAGTTGTCCCCACATGGAATGAGAAGTGCCATACATACCCACTCTGCCAACCTTTTGCAGTTACAAATTTAGGGATTTCTTGGTATCAGCAGCTTAATCGCTATTGCTAGACCTACCCTTCAGGAAGAGCTCTGGCCCCCTCAGGAATGCATGTATATTTTTGGCTTCCACAACACCCCGTGACCATGAGTTGTACAGTTTGATTACATGTTGTGTGAAAAAGCATTTCCTTCTGTTCAGCTTAAAAGCAGCCCACTTTAGGCTGTGGTTCCTGCAGTTCCTCCTGCGTCTCTGCATGTATTTGTGTGTGTGTGTGCTTTTTCCCTTGACGGCATCTTCACTTGTTCTCACAGTTCATCTCTTACTATATTGCTGGAGAGACTCACAAGAGCAGCCAGTCAAACTTTTGGATTGTGGAGTCTGATAAAGACGATTTTCTATTTTCTTTTGCAGCAATAGGGGAAGAGTAGGCGTACAGTAAATGTCAGGGTGACATCTCATCATGAGTTCCATGAGGTTCTCCGCGCCTTGCCCCTAAGAGTCTCCTTTACAACCAAAAGGAGAACAAAAACCTTCTCGGCAGTACATGTGCAGAGGCTGGAAACTCCTGCTGATGTCACATCTACCCTTAAAAGTCTCTGCACCCTTGAAACTGCAACCTGAATGCTGCAAGCCTGAAGGAACCAAAGTCCATGAAGAGTCATTCAGCCCCACAGAAGTCCCCTTTCACTTTAAAGGTGAACTGCAAAGCAAAAATGAAAATTCTCTGTCCCATTTCAGCACTGAATGCTCTCTGTAACCAGGCGGTGGGGGAGGTATCCATGGTGGAAATAACTTTTAATGACTTTTCTAGAAAAAATAAGATCTCTCCTCTTCCCACCCCACTTAAGCCCACTCACTGCCTTGCTGTGCGTGCATGCATTTTGTTCTGTCACTGGAAGCCTGCAGTATGTGGCAACACTGAACTGATGAAAGGGCTGACTTTCTGTTCCCTGGCAGAAAAAGCATATTTCACTCAAACTACACCTGTGCTGCAGATGCCCCATACAGCAGGGCTAGTTAGAAGAGAATGGTGAGTGCAGAGGAAAACCATCCTTCCTTGTTTGCTCTGAGACTCAGCAAACAGGAGAGCTCTTGAGCTCCTATCCCTATTTCTTCCACTCCTTGTCCGAGCCGTGTTTCAGAAATTTCCCGACTACAGAGAGCTTGGTTATTCTGACCACACATACAGTCAGGCAGCACAGGAGAGCAGGTTGCTTCTTGAACAGAAATCCTGCAGAGATACTTGACTGTAAAAGCAGTAAAAGACCATGCAACACTCTAGAGAAGCAGCGTTGAACCGTTGGAAACCTTCAGGTAATTCCTGGTGAACAGAAAACCCAAAGCCATTCTCTTTCCCCTTCTCTGCCTGTCCGAACTGCTTTGCCTTTTTTTGGTCTTACCTTGTATTACCTCACTTTGCACACCACCCACAGGAAGGGAAAGGTCCTTCTTGGTGGGCCTGGAGTCCTTTGACCCTGTGTAAGCAGCAGGTAAGATAGTGGATCTGCACATTTTTTTTGACTGACAGTCTTGCAAAAAGCTCTGAGGCAAATTGTCGGTGCCTTCCAAATCCAGGAGGGTCAAAACAGCATTGATTTTTTTCTGTTAAGGTTTCCTGTTTATCATCTTTGCAACAGCAGTTGATCTCTCTACTCCTAGATTATTGGGACTTCTGACTTGGCCTAGGACCACACATCTGAGATTCCTGCTCGGTTGGGGCACCAACACCCTTATTTGCACTCTGCCTGTGGGTTACTAACTGGGGCTGGGCCAGCTTAGGAAAACACAAATCGTGGAGCTGCAGCTGTCTCCTAGCAGGCAGCCCCCTGGTAATTCTGCAGCTCAGAATGACGCCTCGTTTTCTGTGAATAGCACATTCACCCCAAACTGGCAGGATTTATCCTTTGAGAACAATGCAATATTCTATGTGGATTTCCAAGCAAGACAGATAATCAGTTGAAAAATTGTGAAATTTTGAAAAGCTGAGTCTTTAAAGGACAGCACCCTCCCCTTGGTCTTGTCTTTATCCCAGGTGATTTTACCAGTGAGGAATTAGATTCTCCTAAAGCTTTCCATGAAGTTAAAATTCATATTCAGTTAAAATGTCCTGTGCTACACTGGAACACATGAATAAATGCTCTATATTTAAATCAGTGTTGTTACAGACTCCTGTGAATACACTGATCACAGAAAGACCCCATTAGATGCCCAGATAACTTCTATGTGGTGACATCATTTCAGCAGTGCATAAAAACTTATGCACTTAATTCCTCTGTGTTTCACTGTAAAGACCCCAAGCGATGAGAAAGATGGGATGAAACAGAAAAGCGGGTGATGGCAGGCCCTGCTGGTTGCCCTCTTCAAGGAGTCATTGGCCATATTAACCAGGGCATGAGTGCCTAACAAGCCTCCTAGGCTCCTTTCAGCCTGACTCCACTCCAGCAAGTAGATGTAAGCAAAGGGAGGTCTCAGCATGCAGAGAAAGGAGCATCCCTTTCCCCTTGCACAACCCCAAGCCCAACCTTCCAGTCACAAACCACAGGCCTGCTGCTGCTCTAGGCTGCGCTGGCAAAGCAAAGCAGCTGCAAACCCAGATCGCTTTGCTCATGCCACAGTGACCTCTCGTGAGGTTCCATTAATCATCCCAAATGCAGAGAGAGAGGAGCAGAAGAGAAGGGATCCCAAAGAAAAATGGTGACGCACTTCACTGGGAAGCAGTTCCACTCAGTCTCACTTCCCTGTACCCACTCATGCTAGTCAAGTGCACCCACAGCAATTAAGTGATGGGACTCATCTTAGTTTACCATGTCGTCATGGCAGGCCTGAGGAAGGGAAACGGTCTGAAAAGGTTTTTCTAAAAGTTCATCTCGGCTTGCTTCTGCGCCATAAACTTAGGGCACATTGCTTGGAGCAGGGTAGCAAGGGCACAGCATCCCTTACTGACTTTAAGCACTGATCTTCACGTTGACATATTCCTCCTAAAAAAAATAGTAACGTGGCTTTGCCCAGTTCTATACTGCTTGATTTGGCAATGATTATAATATGCTTATGGCATTTTGGCACCTGACTCCTTCAGCAGCCTTCGTTCCATTTTAATGCTGCTTTGTTTGATGTGCAAAGTCTTTAGTAAAGCAATCATTGAAGACATGAAGTGGCTGTGAAAACCTTCCTGTGTCTATAGACAGCCAGCCAGCCCATCTTTGGGGGTAGAACAATAATCCCATTTTTTTTGCAGCAGCAGCATGCTAACATTACTGATGACAAATGAAATTATCAATCTTGTCTTTGATAAGCAGTGATGTACTATAGGTAACACTCATTTGAGTGGTTCACAGGGCACCCTCAACACATTCCCAAGTCCGATGCGAGCCCAGTAGACATGCAGTACTCCCACTGAAACCCTCCCTCTGACTGCAATTTCCTTTGTGGTTTACAGACCGAATGTTCTGCTTTCTCCAGACTTAATCACTACTCATCAGAAAGCAGATTTCACATACACATCCACCCCCCAACCCCACCATGGCCTTTTTGCCACAAAAGCCCGGAAGGCAACTCAGCCAGATGGGGAATGAAAGGAAGCACATTACCAACTCTGTCAAAAACCCGGCGTCAAAGGGAAGGAAGCTCTCTCAGTTAATCACAGAAAAGTTCCATGATACGCAATTAGCAACTGAGAAGACGAAAGGGAATCTGAAATACTTGGTAAAGGGGCTCGCTGCAGTGCCGGGGCAGCTCCAGACAGCTGGTATCTCTCCCTCTGCTCCAGCTCCTATTTCAGTACTTGTTGCGATAAAGATCTACTGCTTTATGAGTCACCACTGCCCGGGCTGGGACAAGCCCACCGCCTGACTATGTCCAGTCCGCTTTGTTTATAACATGAGTAAGATTGCAACTCTTCACAAGTCAGTCAGAAACTTTCTAATCTTGGCTCTAGCCAGGAGGTCGGATCCAAGCAAAGAGCTGGAGATGAGATGCCAGAGTACTTGGGGGTGGGATGGGGACTGCATCACATCTTAAGATTTAATCACCCTTTGTTACAGAGCCTTCCGCATAGGTTGCTTGGGGAGGAGAGGAGGAAGGATTTGCTTATTTTCCATGCTGCATACCAGCAAGGACACTGGTGACAGCAACAGAAGGAAGTCTTTTACTTGGGGAAAGGAGTGAAGGGAATAGTTTTTCTGAACCTTTCCCCTTTCTCCATTACCAGCATGAGGAGTCAGTGACCCCGCTAGAATAAAAAAGGGCGGGGGGGGTGGGGGTGGGGTG